>NC_056000.1:60970697-61250201 GCF_018446385.1 Zingiber officinale | reverse complement strand
ATCATTGTACTTCGTTTTCAGTTACGTATTGCTATAAAGATGAACGGCAAAGGCTAAGCCATACGATCTAGACACGGGAATGCGGAGTACATCATCCGTCAAAATTGAACCATCAATGTCATCAGTAGTTGTCACCTCGGACATCGCCGGTGACACGTGGCATCAGCGGTGGCATTTAATGAGCGTGCCCAACCTTAATGGAGAGTTTGCATGCATCACGAGGAAATTTGGACGGCGTCGGCAATAGTTATCGGCTCGCCCCTCAACAGCAGTAGGAGGGCCCGCTCGAGGAGAGAGGTCATTCGGCGTTAACCGAACGGGATGTAGCTCGCCCGTTAGCCGATCGGCCGACCTCGCACCAAACTGTTGGTCCAGTCAGTCGAACTTACAGCCTCCTTCGACTAGACTTGAAGGGGAGGCATGTGATCTAAGGGTAAAGTGAGACCCGGATGGTAAGGAGCCAATGACATGTGGGGTCGAGTCAACACGGTCAGCGGGATGGTAGGCCAGCTGGTGTCTGCCCGGGCGTGACGCGATAGCCCAGCTCAACGCTGGGTTTTCGACGCTCAGGGGCCGAGCGGAGTCCCCGCTCGGCCGAACGGTGGACACTGCATGTGGCGAGGCGGGAGCAGGATGAAGCACTAGGAGACAAACAGGACTCCCACTCGACTCGGTCACTGCCTCAGCAATGTGGGGGCGCGGCCGAGCGGACCCCCCACTCAGTCTTGTAAACGATCAGATGAGCAAGAGGGAATATCTTCCTCGGGGCAGGTGTCACCGACAGGCAGCATAGTTGGCAGCATGGTCAAGCAGAGAATCGTACGGTGGAAGCCTCCATTGTCACGTCAAGGATATGCCCGGTCTGTTAAGATATGGCGTTAGACACGTTTTTCTGACACACTCATTATAAGTATACTTTGAGAAGCGTGCACGTCTTGGTAAGCATGCACGCACCTTCAAGGAGTCCTATATAAGGACCCCGAGACTTCAACAGAGGTATGCGCTAGTCACCACTGTAGTTACAGTTCTCGTTACTCTGCTTCGATTTCTCGCCGCCGGGAACTGACTTGAGCGTCGGAGGGCCGTCGCCGGGAACCCCTTCCTGGCTCGGTTTTGTGCTTGCAGGTTCTCGACGGAGGTCTACGCCATCCAGGAGCTTACGTGAAGCCAGAAGGGAGCGCCACGTCCCCAGCGACCATCGTCTCAGCACTCAGATAGGATCAATTCCCATTGCTATTAACCCCTCAATCAAAACCTATTATCATTCCTATTGCTAAATATATACCAAGCGCCCCTAAGAGTTACTAGCTAAGCAAACACTAGTGTTTTTAGAGAGTTGATTAGTAATTATTGGTCAGGTAAAATAGAGAATGAAGGAAAAAAACTCTCTATACAAATCAACAATATAAATTGAACAAAAATTAACTAAAATTGTCTCTTGACATGCAAACTAAAGTAATGAGCTAGAAAATATATTATTTATAAAATTTGCAAAATCCACACATAACATAAACTCAACTTACACAAAACTTAACTGTAGACACAAAACACATACAAGCTTACTTGACATTATAATGCTGTTTATTCAATATGTTTTGTTTTTTTGTGTATATATCATGTATAACCGTGTCTTCAACTAATTACCTTCCACATTCAATGTGCTATAAGCGTCTCAACTAAAGAAAATGTTTAATTCTTTTCCATCAGCATGAGTTGTGATCTCCTCTAGCAAGCTCTCCCTCTCAACATTGTCTTGCTCATATTGTTCCCATGACGACCATGGGTGATGCGTGAACTTTCTCAGTGTATGCAGCTCCTCGACCACTTCCTTCATCGTAGGCCTTTCTTCCCCCTTCAAGTACAAACACCGCTTGATCAGCTCACTAAGTTCTTGAATCAATTCGACATTAGCTTCCTCTTTCACTTGATTGTCGAAGATATCAAACACGTGATTCTCATCCATGAACAAAGCAAAAATCGTCACCAAATTTCTTTGTTCTTCAGGTCCTTCGAAACAAATTGCCTTTTTACCGGTAAACAACTCCAGGAGAACCACACCAAAGCTGTAAACATCACTTTTATAGGTCAATTCATATGTTTGAAGGCACTCAGGATCAATGTAACCGTAAGTGAATTGCACCAGTGTAGCGAATTGTTGCTCATCCTTGGGTATTAGCTTCGAAGCCCCAAAGTCTGAAACTTTTGCATTGTAATCATTGTCTAAAAGTATATTGGAAGGTTTTATATCTCCATGAATAATACTAGGCGAAGCTTCCATGTGCAAATATTCCAAAGCCTTAGCAGATTGATACGCAATCCTTAGTCGAATGTCTAAAGAAATTGAAGAGCAATTCTTATTTTCATGAATAAGATGAGATAGAGTTCCATTGGGGACAAACTCATAGACCAACATTGGCATCTCTGTCTCCAAACAACAACCCAAGAGCTTTACTATGTTGTCATGGTTGATACGGGATAAAATGAGTGTTTCATTTCCAAAACCTCTCTTTAAGCTCTCATCGATGAGCTTTGGTTTTTTTATAGCCACAGTGCATTTGTCCTCTAAAATTCCTTTATATACAATTCCATTACCTCCTTTGCCGAGTATTTGTCTGTCATCAAAATTATTCGTGGCTTTCTCGAGTTCTTTGATTGCAAATATCCGAAATGCAAGGTTCTGTTCTTCCTTCATCTTTTTCTTCAAGTCAAGACCTCCGTGTTCTTCAAAATATCTTCGCTTAATCTCTTCGAGTTTTTTTCTTTGACAAACCAAATAAAAACACAAACCACATAACAGCAAGAAAATTAAACTGCCAGAAACACCTGTACATGTTGTATGAATGAGGAGGTTTTAAATCAGTAGGATATGCGAAATCAAAACCCATGAAAGAAAATATCATTGTCAAAGATCAATTAAAATTAAAAGCAAGAACGATTAATTTACCTGTGACAACCTTTGTCACTATGGACTGCCGTGGTATTGGAATGCAGCCAGTGCTGGAAGCATTGCCCGTTGTACCTTGCGGACAATAACAGTTATAACCACCGAGCGTGTTGTGGCAATCGCCTTTGCATGGATACACATCTAGTCGATCACACTCATTGATGTCTGCAACCATATTTAACCACACACACATCTATAAGTTGAAAGGATTAATAGATTGGAGATAGAGAGATGTCAATATATTTTGATGACAAAAGATGAATACGTCCATCTCTAACGTCTCTTAATTTGTCTCAGGGCCAATATACAAGGAATAATGACAGAAAGACGGAGTGAAAAACTCTTCTCTGTCGGGTCTGTGAAGTAAAAGTACCTTGGCATCCGTTGAAGAGGTATGGGTTGCCTTGGAAGCCACTGGAACAATTGCAAAGATACCCAGGAGCATCGGGGGAGTCAACGCACTCGCTGTGCTGACTCACACAGGCGTAACGGCTGGAGTTGCGCCGGGCTTCCTCGCACGTCTCATTTCCGATCGCAAAAGTCACCACCACCGGCACGCTTCGCTTATAAATCTCATCCAAGAATTTGGTGGTCGTGATGTAAGAGCTCTGGAAGCTGAAGTGATTCTCCTGCACCAGCACCGCGTAGCTGCAGGGGCTGAAGTTCCTCGTGCTGGAGCCATCGTGTTCTGAATCGAACCGGACGTCGATGTAGTCGAGACCCCGGGGAACGGAGGTTTGGCAGCAGCCTATGCCGGCGCAGGAGCCGGATCCGTCGGCGAGGCTGTCGTTCTGGCAGAAGGTCATGCAGCCGCTCTGGTACGGTTTGCCGCCCTGGGTGCCGCTGATGTAGGCGAGCGTGTCGCAGCCGATGACGGTGAACTTGTTGTCGGCGTCGGAGAATCTGTACGGCAATCCACTCATGTCGAAAGACCACGTCCCCCTGCTCCGATCATCGTAGCAATTCCACGAGATCGTGTTGTACACCCGCCCTTTGCCCTGCGCCAACATGATCTCGATGATCTCCGTGTCACCGATAAAAGGCCGGTCCTGGCCGTCGGCGTTCTCCAGGCAGTTGACCGTGTAGTTGAGGCCGATGGAGCAGTTGCGGCCGATGCCGAACGGGTAGGGGATCTCCACATCCCCGCAGCTCGTCGGGCACTCAGAAGCCGGTAATTGCGGCCGCTCTCCGGATGCTGCCGGCACACCGGCGACCAGCAGCAACAGCAGAACGACCAAAGGCACGACCTCCATGTTCTCTTAGCTTGTTCATTCCTTGTGATCTAAAATTAGCTCATCTTCATTTACCAACTCATAACAACTACAACTTACATAAATGCTGCGAGAAGGAATTGGCAATTAAAAGTATTTGAAGTCAATGGATGGATGAAGGAGAAGCAGTCTTCAAAGTCAACGGAGGAACAAGAAGACGACACTTCGCGCATTTGGAATGCTTCTTCGAGTTGAAACCAACAAAAACTGTATTTTTTTTTTATCGAATTAAAAAAATCTCCAGCAGATTGAGTGAAGCTGAAGTTTTCGACTACAGCGCGCATGATGTAAGTTAGGGTATACAGAATCAAAATGATGAATTCTACATGGACGCAAAACTCGGTCTTATCCATCGACCTAACACAGAGAAAAGTTTTTTCGGGAAGAACACTGATACAGCGCATGTTCATAGGGTCAGTAAGATGATGGGCTTAGAAGTCAAGACCACAGGATGGTCAGAAGTCAAGCCTCCATGATTGATTAGAAGTCAAGCTTACGTGGAAGTCAGAAGTCAAGCTTACGTGGAGGTCAGAAGTCCAGCCTCCGTGGCTGGTCAGAAGTCAAGCTTATATGGCCAGGGTCCAAGTCTCAGCTGACGAGATGGTCAAAGGATAGGATTATAAGTCGGACAAGTGCCAGCCCTGATAGCGGTCAAGGACAGGGCCCACGAGCCAGGTACAACTGAGGATTGAGCTCACGAGTCAAGTAAAAGTAAAGGAAAGAAGGCCCTTGGCGCAGAACAAACTGGGTGTACAGGCTGGAACGTACAGGCCGTGGATAATAGCGGACAGATGCAGGTCGGGATACAGATCGGGCATACAGGTCGGGACGTACAAGCCATGAATAACAATAGGTGAGCGCAGGTCGGGAAACAGACCTGGCGTACAGGTCGGGACGTACAAGCCATGGATAACAATAGGTGAGCGCAGGTCGGGAAACAGACCTGGTGTACAGGTCGGGACGTACAAGCCATGGATAACAGTAAACAGAAGCAGGTTGGGATACAGACCTGGCGTACAGGTCGGGATATACAAGCCATAGATAACAGTAAATAGAAGCAGGTCGGGAAACAGACCTGGCGTACAGGTCGGGACATACAAACCATGGATAACAGTAGACAGAAGCGGGTCGGGACACAGACCTAGCGTACAGATCGGGACGTACCCGCTATGGATAACGATAGATACAGGTCGGGATACAGACCTGGCGTATAAGTCAGGACGTACAAGCCATGGATAACAGTAAACAGAAGCAGGTCGGGGCACAGCACTAACGTACAGGTCATAGATAACAGTAGACAGAAGCAGGTCGGGACACAGCTCTAGCATACAGGTCGGAACGTATAGGCCATGGATAACAGCTGACAAAGGCAGGTCGGGAAACAAGCCTAACGCACAGATCGGGACATACGAACCACGGATAACAGCATACAGAAGCAAGTCGGAGTACAGATCTCGAAATACAGACCCAGCGTCCAGACACTACAGGACAAACAAGCCAAGGAATCGTAACCGCTTGTCAGAGAATAATCAATGTGTCAGAGAATATGCTAACAATCGGGGCTCACTACGCCTTTGGTTTTGTCGCCGGCCTATTAGGAAGAGCCACGTGTCAATCACCGCCAGATAAAGGCTGACAGCCGACATTCCCTAACACTCGTCAGGTCCCAGAAACATCCGTTGTAGTATAAAAAGGGATGCTTTGTCCCTTATACAGGTACGCTAGCTCACTCGTCATTTCTCACCAATCTTTACTTTTTCGTCCAACTTCACTGTATTTATGGGAAAAAGTACGACTTGGCGTCGGAGGGGCATGCGGGGGCTTTTCTGGTTCTAATAATCTCTAACGACTCGTGGGATAGTCACAATAGTGCGAATGAGGTGTCGTCACGATCCGATGTCATCGCCCTCACCGGCCGCTCATGCGAACCTTTAGGATGGATGCGGATAGATGATCTGCAGTGACTTCGTCAACTTTCAGCACATTAAATCCGTCTTCATCCGACTAAATTTTCGGACGGGATCAATCACGATATTTTCTTACATAGGGAGCCGCATCTGGAAGATTAACAACTTTGAATCGGTCAAGTGCAGAACATGTAGCAGTATAGTGTTAATTTCTGCTATTACTTGTAGAGAGGAGGAGATAAAAATGTAATTATTTAAAATATAGGTAGCAAAATGAAAAAAAAAATATTAAGTATTTTATGTTCGGAGAAGTATTTAAACGAAGAACGGCGAGAAGTTTTGCAGCGGCGGCGGCGGAAGAACGGAAGTCTCGCCGGCGCGCGAGCAGACCGTTTTGTGCCCTTAAGATTTTAGGGTTTTGGTTCCTTTTGAGCCGGTTCGAAATCTCTGTAGTCGCTCCGCCAGTTCTCCCAAAACCTAGTTTAATGGCTCACATCTCGATATCGGCGATGACTCGTGGAAAGATCTAGGAAGAAAGGGTCGTGCGTTGCTTCTCAATCTCGAGCATCGAAAATGCCTTGTTCACGTAGCATAGCCGCAGGACTTCGAACCGTAAGTTATCCTCCCTCTAGTTTCCATTTGCTTCCCCTTCGTTCCCTAGGGTTTCCGAAGAACTTCATTCGTTGATTGATTTCAAGCTTGATTTTTGCAGTATTATTTCTGTTGTCTGAATTATATAAGAGCTATTTGTTGTTCAGGGCAGGATTTCTGAGGTACATTGAGTTGAGTTAGTTAGTTGCTTGAATGTTGGGAATCTTAGAGAATTCTTTGAAATATCTTGAGAAATGCACAACATTGAGATCATTTCTGCAAGTTCATGCTCAAATAGTCATCAAGGGCTTCGACCGTGATAATTATGCGGCCGTCAAGCTCATAAGCTTTTGCAGTAAAAAGTTGGGCGATCGAGATTATGCTCGCATGGTATTTGATAACCTCATTGATTCAGCGAATGTTTTTCTTTGGACCGCGATCATCACGTCTTACTCGAACTATCAATCTGAGGTGACCAGGGAGGCAATTCTGATCTACAGAATGATGCATCAAAGAGGAGCTCATCCGAACCCTTTTACGATATCTTCCGTGCTCAAAGCATGCTCATTTTTGAAGGCCGTGCCAGAGGGCAATCAAGTTCATGCTCATTCCACTAAATTGGGGCACAATTCCTCCATGTATGTGCAAGCAACATTAGCAGACATGTACACGAGAGTCGGTCGTATCCAAGAAGCTTCACGACTGTTATGGACTTCCTCGGAGGACAATGTTGTGTTATGTAACACGATGATCTCACATTATTGCAAGGAAGGTGACATGGAAGCTGCCCGTGAACTTTTCGATAAAATGTCTCACAAGGATTCAGTCTCATGGAATGTTATGATATCCGGATACGCAGGTATTGGAGACACTTCCACCGCTAGAAAACTGTTCGATCAGATGACCGAAAGAGAGATCAGTTCTTGGAATGCACTGATGGCTGGATATTGTCGAGATGGAGGATGGTACGAAGTTATGAGCCTCTTCAAGGAAATGAACTTGAGAAATATAAAACCCAACCATGTGAGCATGGCAATGTTGATGTCGGCTTGCGGGCATTTGGGAGCTTTAGAAATCGCGACACAGCTTCATGGGTTCTTAGCGAAAAGTTGCATCTGGATGAATTGTTACGTATTCAATTCATTGCTCGATATGTATGCTAAATCCGGCGATGTTCGTGAGGCTTACAGGGTGTTCTCTGAAATTCCCGACAAGGATGTGGTGTCGTACAACATAATTATCTTAGGTTTTGTCAGTCATGGGCATGAAAAAGATGCTATGAAATTTTTCACTGAGATGATAGAATCAGGCATCCAACCTGATACCATCACTTTTCTGGGCATCTTAACCGCATGCAGTCATGCTGGGTTCATCGATACCGGACGCGAGTATTTTGAATGCATGAGCAGAGATTACTTGATCGAACCATCAGCTGATCATTATGCTTGCATAGTCGATTTATACGGTCGGGCAGGACTTGTTAAAGAGGCATATGACTTTGTAAAGGCCATGCCTATTAAACCACATGCTGGTGTTTGGGGAGCCTTGCTCAACGCGTGCAGGATACACTGTGAAATTGATATCGGAATGGTTGCTGCTAGGGAACTGTTTTCCATCGAGCCTCTAAATCCCGGTAACTATGTCCTCCTATCGAACCTCTTTGCTAGAGCTAATTTGTGGGGCAATGTAGCCGAGATTAGGCATGCGATGAGGCGGAAAGTGCCCAAAACAGCAGGATGCAGTTGGATTGAGGTTAAGGGCGAGGTCAATGAATTCTTAATAGGGGATGAAAAACATCCTCACAGCAAGAGCATCAAGGAAGTATTGAGGCATCTGCTTATGCAGATTGAATAGGTAATAGTACTATCGATCTGACTCCCCCCATTCTGAGTGAGTCTCACTTGTTTTTTATGACAAATTATGAGCAGAAGGGAAAAGCAAAACTGATTTTGGTTGAGTTTGTTCCTGAGATCTCTGTGCTGATTGAATTTCAGTGACAATTCAGATCGAGTTATATGCTTGTATCTTTGTATTGAGTTCGTAGAACAGCAAACCCTGTATCCCAACTTTTTCGGAGATACAAAAATCTTCTCTGCTGTTTAGTTTTATGCAAACATAGACAAATCGCAACCTAGGAGGGAGGAGAAGAGAGGAGGTTCAGTGTGGCATATTCCATTCGTGTTACTCAGTACTCACAAAACGCTGTCAGCTGGCCATGTTATCGACCACAACGACTTGAGAGAAGCTACTTGTTGCAAGGTCGGCGATACAAGTGGCACAGAGAGATGGAAAACCAAGCAACTGTGGGTTATTCAGAGTTTCTTTATTTGTTTCTGGCTTGACTATGATAGAATTTCAAGAGGTGTTTCTCATAAACACTCGACACTAGGTCTTACAGATTTCTACGAAAGAAGTGGTATCGCTTGTTTGAAGAGCTACTCTTTCTAAGAACTTGACTGATATACTTCGAGTATTTCTCTATCATTTCAGTAAACAAATTCCCTTATTCTTCCTCTGATCGGCATTCTCATTCAAGATGAAATCTTGCATTATGTCCACGAGCATGAAAAAAAGATGAACAAGCAAAATCAAGAATCTAGCTTCCACAAAAGCTAATGAAAATTTTCCATGATAAGCAGAATGATACAAGAATAATACTAAAAAATAGACCGTTGAACGAACATCATCTGTGCTCGTGTATACTCGAGTTTCTATTGCAAGATTTTTCTATTGCAAGATTTTAAATGAGACGTGATATGAGCTCGATGCCTTCGATATGAAGAGTTTGAGGTCAGAGATTGAGTTCGATGCCTTCAATATGAAGAGTTTGAGGGCAGAGATTCTACGACAAAGCTTCTGTGAGCGACTGTGATGGAGCTTGTGCAAGGGTTAGTTTTTGGCAAGCACGAGAAGGATCTATTACGTCGTGATGAGGCTTACGCAAATGAACCTCTGCAACGAGATAACTGGACTATCTCTTCTGCGAGCACAACTCCTTCCCTTATCCCCTCCTTTTTCTCCTCTGGATCTTCTGCACCATGAAAAACACAAATTTATCTACTTGTAGTAAGAAAAAAGATCACAACTAAAAGTATTGTGGGAAAAAACAAATCTAGGACATCTATTAGGGGAAAAAAAAAGAAACAGATAATGACTCATTTTGTTCATTTGGATGAAATACCACTTCTTGGTAAAATGCTCCATATACAACCCCCTTTTTTTTGTCGGAAAAATCAGCTTAGAATTTTTGAAAACCGACAGTTTTTTTATCGGTTTATTTTCATTGCACATTCAATCTGTGAACTAGAAGAAAAGCCTTGGCCCAATAGTAAAATTGTTGCCGTGTGACTTAATATTCACGGATTCGAGTCACAAAAAATAATCTCCGAATTCGAGTCACAAAAATAATCTCTTGTAATGCATGATAAGGTTACGTAAGAGACTCTTCCTCAAGGCATTGCATTGACTGAAGTTTCGTGCATTAGACTGTCCTTTATAATTAAGCTGAACTGGACTGATATCTAATTTCAAGTTTTTTTGGTCCAACCAGTGGTTCAATTCATATTTTGTAAATACTAACCATCATAAAAAATTCAGAACTAGTAAAGAAATTACTGACCTGAAAAACTATTATGAAACCAGCACAAGATTATGGTCGAAACCCGCCACTGCTTGTAGAATATCAAGCCCAGCCAGAGACTCCACCATGGCTGGCTCCGTCTCGTCCAACGAGCTTCCGAGTCCAAGTCGGCCATTTCGGCCAGAGCCCCACAACCACAACTCCTTCTTGGCAGTGAGGGCAAGGGAATGCACACGCCCAGCAGAAACTGATGTTGGAGTTTCTCCATTGAGGGCTTTGATTATTCCCGGGGCATCTTCTCGCCCTCGACGCCCCAACTGGTGACTCCGGTTCCATCCCCATGAAAGCACAGAAGTGCAAGCTCCAGATGAAGTATGGCATATGGCAAGAGAGTGACCGAGGCCTGCTGAAACTGAGAGTGAGAGAGTGTTCGTGTCAACGGGAAGCATAACAGAGCCTTCTCCTGTGCTCCTGCCCAGCTGACCATATGTATTGTCTCCGCCGCTTAGTATACTGGAATTACCTGAAATAAATTATGAAACTATAAGAAAATTTTCTGACCAACAAAGATACAATTCTTTTTGGTAAAATTCTCATATCACACACCTAGTTTCAGTTTTCCCAAATCATGCTTCCTGATTTAGCAGCAAAAAATACCCATAGCTTGATGATTTTTTTTTTCTTCCTGAATTTTTTTAAGGGAAAAATTTTATTATTTTGGACAAACAAGGATACCAGATTCATAGTAGCTAGATTTACTTGGAAAATAAATTTTGAATTGAAATAACTTGTTTGTGGTCATAAGTAAATAAATTGAGTTGAAATAAGTTGTTTTTGGTGATAAGTAGTTCTGGCTGAACATGTGCTCCAAAGAGTGTGGGGAATACAGGCATTAGTTTGGGATTTGACACTGAGCCACACTACTTCATACACCTAAATTGTTCATTGGTTATCCCCTCGAGAGTTGTAAGGAAGTCTTAGTTTGTGTTTTGGAGTTATGAAGGGCCATCAAGTAATTTTTATTAAAAAAATACTTGATCGTGCTACATTGTTCATATTGGTCATCCAAGACTAATCTCGAGTATATGGGAAGAAGATTTGGAGCCAAAACGACTTAATGTCCAAAAACTAAGCCACTTAAATTATTTTTTAGATAGATCTCGCTCCACAAATCTAGTGGCTT
This sequence comes from Zingiber officinale, assembly GCF_018446385.1. Taxonomy (NCBI): domain Eukaryota; kingdom Viridiplantae; phylum Streptophyta; class Magnoliopsida; order Zingiberales; family Zingiberaceae; genus Zingiber; species Zingiber officinale. Next base: position 61,238,725 of record NC_056000.1, on the reverse strand, counting down.
TATATATGTCCAACACGGGAAAGTTTTGACCTTCGAAAAAAAAATTTTAAAAAAAAACATGAAGCTAGAGGTCTTGTGGGGCTCGTGATTTGAGAAAATGTTTGGTGAGAAGTTTGCCCTTCTTTTTCGACTAAGTGAACTTGAATTGAACTGCATACCCTGCTAATAACAGCTTGAAAATTCCAATCCTAGCATTATATCCTAAGAACAAGAATATAAAAATACTTCATACAACAGATACTTAACAAGATTAGCAAAAAAACAAGGCATATCAAGAATTCATGATAACAAATAATTTCCTAATAAGCAAAAAGGTACTTACCAGAGAGCACTAAAGTAATGATCGATACAACAGATACTTAGAAAGATTAGCAAAAAAAAACAAGGCATATCAAGAATTCATGATAACAAATAATTTCCTAATAAGCAAAAAGATACTTACTAGAGAGCACTAAAGAATGATCGAGCCCACAAGCTACATCAGAAGCACTGGAATCACCCATATCCAGAATTTCACATGGCTCCCAAATGATGGGCATGCTCTTCTCTTCCTCAATCTTCTCTGCCACCAATTTCTCGACTGCATCAAGCATTGACGTCGAACTCTCCAATGATCTATCATGTTTCAAAGGTTCATGTGCTACATAGAGCTTCTGCCCCATTTGACCTAATCTTCCATCCTTTGCATAACCCCAACCAAACACCTTACCAGATTTAGTTAGAGCCAATGCATGCCCCCATCCAAAAGATACCTGCTTATTGAGAACAAAGATGTCACAATGAGTCCTGAAACTGGATGAAAAAAATATTAGTCATGTGTTTTACTGTAGAAAAGAATAGGAGCTTTTGTATTATTAAAAATGGCCATTTATATAGGCTACAAAATGGTATGACCCAGGTATAAAATATCTTTCCGAACTGGGATTTTGGAACACCCTGGTCAGATCGATATAGTGTCAATGTCGTTTGAGGAATGCCAACTTGTAATGCCAGAGGCATTGAGGTGGGGAAGAGGAAGAAGATCCAGAGGAGGAGAGAAGAGGAACGAATCACGCCAGCAAAAGAAGATTCCTCATCGTGAGTTACCTCGTCGTGGATGTCCTGTGGAAGCCTTGTCACAAATAGCAGAATCCTAGCCTTCAAACTCGCAAAAACCTGGCCCTCGTGGAAGCTCTATCGTAGTTACTCGCAGAAGTCTCATCGCAATTGCTCATGCAAGCTCTGCTGCAGTTGCTCCCAGAAGCCTTGCTTTTGTGGTTGCTCGCAGAAGCTCCATTGCAGCCACTTGCACAAAGCTTTATTGAAGCTGCACGCAGAAGCCTCATTGCAGAAGGCTTGGCCCTCTCTTTTTATTGAAGATCTTGAATTGGTTTCTTGTGTCGATCAATGGAACAATAAATTTTGCATGCCAACCATACCAAATGTATTCCATAAAACCATGAATGCAACCGAGTCTACTTATTAAGAACAAATTGTAGGTGTTGGTGATAAGTTCATAAGGATACATGTGTCATGTGTCTAGCATAAGCAAACTTACCAAAGAGCAGCACCTTTTGGTTTTCTAGAAAAATGGTCATATTGTCTGAGTCGAGTTATTAGGATGAATAAATATATACATGTCATTCGTTTTGTATAAGCATAGAATAACATCCTCTATTATTCTAGATAAATGGTATTACATAGGCTATCAAATAATTACTGAATCTCCTCATTAAGTACAGATGACTATGCTGGACTAATAAGTTCATAGTATAACCATAGCAAGCTTTTAATGTCTGTGGTACTATTGTGATAAATCATTAACACGTGGCCAGCAAAAATATCTCACAAGAACATAACAAGAAAGGAAGGAGATGGAGAAGGGAAATTAGGCAGAACCCAAGGGGAGTTATAGGAGTCAGATTTTTTTTTTTTTTCAAATTGTTTGATGTCACTAGCAATACAAAGTGGAAGAAGAAACCGTGAGATAGTTGAGTTTTACAGCATTTGTGGAAATTGATATCAAATGAACTGAAGGGTTTATAGTAGGTTAGCACCTTCACTAACTGATGACCTGCAAGTGCCTCGACTTTGGAAGGTTTAGTAGCTTCTATAACACCATTTCCCAGGCCAAGTTGACCACGCTTGGATCGTCCCCATACCCATAAAGAGCCTTCATCGTCAATGGCAGCAGATACAACACCAGATGCAAAAGCAGCTGTAACTCCAACATGATCCACACCTGCAACTTTTTCTGGTTGGCTCCATGTGACTCTGTCAGCAACAATAAGATGAGAGTGAAAGAATAACACAATGCTTTTCCAGTTATCATTTGCTTGAAATTCCATAGGGCAAGAAAAAAAAAGATGGTACAGACTCCAATTATCTATACGATTTCGGCACAAATCTATAACCCCTCAAGTAAAGTAGGAATCAAACAAGTGTAAGTGACTGAAAAATGATTAGGGAAAGTTGACTGTCATCCTTTTTATGATATCTTTAAGATTGAAGATTGAAGATTGAAGATTGAAGATAGAAGTAAGAAGTAGCAAAATAAGATACTTATCGTTATAGGTTGGCAGAGAAATTGCAATCACAGTAAAGATCACGAATAGGGAAAAGGATGAATCTTGGAGACAAACAAGTAAGAGACAACAAAATCGCGGTCACTAAGACATGAAAAAGAAAGGCTTTGAGGTATAAGGCAGAGAACCTGTGCGCCGCAGCGTGCCTTCCAAGCTGACCCTCCTCGTTTCGGCCCCAAGCCCACAAATCCCCTCTGGCGGTGACGGCGAGGGAGTGATAGTGTCCGGCGGCTACAGAGGTGACGTCGGAGGGGAGAGACGGAACCCGGGTCGGCTCGTACCCGTCGGCGAGCGGCGTTGCGATGCCCAAGGCGCCGTTGCTGTTATCCCCGAAGCTCCATACAGACGCCGCCCTCCGTGCGCCACCGCCATCAAGGGATCGGAGGAGATCGGAGTGGGACGAAGCGGAGAAGTGAGATCGAAAGTAAGCGGAGGCGCATCGCATTGTGTCGATTTCTTAGTAAAAAACTCAAAAATTGAAAATGTTTTGGACCTGACTGAGATATTGGGAATGTTCTTTAGCTTCCGTTAGATATAGCAACGGAACGGATTCGGGTCGGATTTTATCAATTTCGAAATTCACCCTGTCAAAAATAAATAAATCCGAATCAAGATCCGATCCGACCCGTCCCGTCCCACCCCGATCTGAATCCGCTCAAAATCTGACGGGTTCAAGGCGGGTTGGATCCGTTAACCTTTATTATTATTATTATTATAGGGATGGGTTGGAGACGGATTCATTGAAATCCATAATCAGCCCAGAACCCGCTTCTAAACCGATCAGCAGATTTAAATTCGTGCGTAATCCATTGAGTTTAAGATTAATGAATGGGCTGGTTTAATCTATAGAATCATTTAAACGATCCATTATCATCCATGGGATGATAACATATCGGATCTCTATATATAGAGGTCAGTATAATTGTGTTTAGGGTAATTTGATAGATCTTTTGGATTCTCATTGACCTAGATTATTTTGAAGTCGGGATCCTTGGCACCCAGGAAGATCATTGCCCTTTGCTTCCATTTTTGCTTCTTGCTCACTATCTTCGGATGAGCTAAATGTCATGGATAATCCAAACTATAACCTGGAAGGATGAACTCAAGGAGAAATCACAATTAATTACGATCAAATCGTGACCACGATCTAATTACAATTACAAATAATTCATCACTAGATTAGAGGAGATGGTGACGTTAGAAAGAGTTCTAGTTGAGTAAAAATAGATGATGGATATTTTAGAAGATATTTTTAGGAAAATATTTAAAATTAGGGGCATTATAAAAAATTTACAAATATATTTTTAAAAAATAAAAAAAACACACTATATTATATTTATTATCTTTCAAAAATACTCTTATGTTAACACTGTTGTAACCATGATTTGTAAAATCACGATCTGGATCGTAAGATCATACGATCTTATAATATAGAAATCCAAAATCGATCCAAGATGAATTAATTTTTACAATAGAATTACAACAGAATCGACAGGATCAGAACAAAATCAGTAAAATCGTAATAAAATCGGAGCAGGATCGATGGAAATTTTGAGATGTCATAATTTTTTACTCAAATTAAACCACGGGGCCTATAATATATCAAATCAAAACTCGTTCAGATATCTTTAATAAATTTCAAAGTTTATCCTTAACCATCCTATTTAAAATCCAAAAAATATTATTTAAATCTTTTTCGGATGCTAAGAACATTTTATCTTTTTTTTATTATCTTTTTTTCGTGTTGTTAGAGTTTTAAATTATTTAAGCATATGTTTAATTATTTTTGAGTTATTTTTTTCAATAACATTCTGTCATTTTTTTCTCCGAAAATGATGAGTTTTTGAATGGCTATGCCTATTGTAGTATTGTGTGGCATCAATCAATTTTTAGAAGATTATTTACGACGTTCATATCTGAATCAAAAGATTCAATAACTTCTGTTATGTACATTAAATATTTTGTTAGCCTTTAAATTGGACTATCTTATAAACTAAGAAAATATTTTTAACATTGAATATGTTATTATTATTATTATTATTATTATTATATTAATAAAAAATTTATATTCTTTTATTTTATGATATGTAAATATAAATATTATTACTATGTGAGAAAATTAATTAAATTACTAGTTAATTTAAATTTGAACATGTAATAATATAATATGAGATGTTGAATGTAAATGGTTACATGTAATTATCTATTTATATGTAAATAAATTTTTTTAGATATTTTTTTCTAATTATTAATCATATATGATAAGATTTTAAATTTTTTTGATAAAATCGTATAATTCTATGATCCGATCCCGACCGATTCAATCCTAACCCTAAAGCATGATCCTATAAACTATAGTTGTAACTATAACCCCCCAAAAGCACAACAAAAATAGAGTAACATAACCTTATGCTACATTGCAAAAAATTTCCACCATCAAATCTGTGACCATCAGATCACTCGGTAAAAACTTACTGTTATGTCAAGCCTCCCCGTCGCCAAAAGCACAGCAAAAAAAGTCAACTAAAAATAGCAAACATGGATAGTAACCTTAAGCCATACATAGAACAAGAAGAAACAATGAATGCTTAGCCTTTAATCTAAGACAAATAAGTGTACAATGGTTGGAGAGAGCAAGAAGCGAACGCCATGGCCAGTACAAAGAAAAAAAAGACCCTCACCATGCCTAGCTACAAATCATACCAATTTAGTGTTCTTAAATCGGTACACAACCTCTGTCTCACTTGCGTCCAAGCTTGCGTCGAGGAACCCTAATGCTATAGAATCAGTGATATCGGAAGGCTTGATCTTAAGGCCTATACTGCTTCTCTCCAAACCTACTAATGTTTGCCAGTAGATGATGGGAAGAGAAAAAAAAAATGCAAGAAGCAATACTGTTAGCCATTTGGCGGATGAGGCCTCCGAAAGGGTGCAAAAGGAAAGGTTTCCTGGTCAATTGGAGCTTGGGAATGGGGATCACGACGATCAAAGATTATGCGTCCCCCGCGACCAATCCTGCCTCGGAAGGTCGGTACGCCTGAACCATCATCAGTAGGCGGACGAGATGGCGGCATGATGCCAAAGGCAGCAAGCCTATCTGAATCCAGAGGTTTTGTGAAAAGCATGATCGGCTCGTCAGGATCCTGCAACATATTCAACGAGTTAATCCTTGATGAAATACCAAAGCGTTAGTGTTCAACTATTTCAAGTGTCCAAGATTCATAATAAACACAAATTAAGGAATTGCGATTGAAACTTTCTACCAAACTGCAGATCGAAAACAATACAATTCTTGAAAGTGAATGCATACCATCCTCTGTAGACGTCCATCTGATATATATTGCTGTTTTGATTCTCGCCTCATTAGCTCTTTGTGGACGGCCATAAAATTGGAATCTGCATAGTTTGGATGGACAGAGGCGGGCCCAGCTCGTGCATAATCGGCATCCATATCATCATCATCACTAGAAGTAAACTTGAATGATTCTGGAAAACCTGAGAGTGCTGTTCGGTCATCGACAAGCTGTGCCTCATGCTGAAACAAGTTTTAGTCAAGCCGGGAAACTCACGGAAAAGTTGAACTAGGTAACATTGGAAAAAATGTCAATTCTCTTTTACAAGCAACCAATGATATACCAGTACAAACAAATATATGATATGTAAAAAACTTATCATCGAACAAATTATCAACACTTCCAAAAAGAATACCAAAATAATTATGAATTATGATGCAACAACTTCAGGTTAATTTCATATCAAAGACAGGAGCTGAAGCACAAGTATTTTCATGATATCAGGAAGACAATATAACAAGATGTTCTTGATAATATAACAAGATGACATCAACTACTGATTTGCAGGTTGAGGAGGATAGTCAAGGAAATTGTTAAGAGGTTACAAGCTCACTATGACTGAGAGTCTGACATAATGATCTGCGATAGATTAAATGGCATACATATATAGCTGTTGAAAGCTACTGGTTTTAGTCGATGTGGAAAGCCTTGCTACTCTAAGAGGCAGTAAAATGTGAAACTACCTTCCACAGATCGCCAGAGGAGGAAAACCATAAATCTACATTCCAACTTTCCGGGCACAAATAATTGGGTTAAAATGAAAAAGAATGCAGTGAAAGTAGGTCAATAAAAGCCTAGTCAGTGGAGGAGACCATAGATTTTTTTTTAATGTACCTTGTACTTCAATTGAGCACGTTGGAGATTGACCATGCATTCCACAAACTCTCGCTTCTTCTCTTCTCTCTGAATATATATGCTAGTCATGAATCAATATTTTTTCATCGTATGGATTGCAGAAAAATGTGCAACTAGAAACCTTAATTACGGCTTCCACCACTCTCCTTGCCTGCTCCAAGCTACGCCTGACCTGAAATCGAATAGTTCCATTCACAAAAATAAGTTCGAGAACCAACATTGCTAAAACAAAGTTAATATAGACTAGAACAGAACTGAACGAGAGCAATTAGAATATGCAAAGATAGCAGCATCCCGAAAGGCCTAGAAAGTTATTATCATTCATACGGAAAATTATTATCAGGCCTTACATTAATATATTATCATTTGAGCTTCCAACACCAGACAAAATTTGGCCCATTAATTTGTCGGAGACAGAACAGTGTAATATGTAGAAAAGTGATGAGCTCGATAGAAATAGGTGATTTGGTTCTAGGAAAGTTTTTAAGCTACAATAACTCAATTAAACTCCTTATTCCTGGCTAATACAAGTTACCATTTGTTATGAGTAAAGAAATGATTCTGATTGAGTCAACATGACAAACCAATTGGACCCTAAATTGTCTCCTGAATGTCACAAAAAGAGTTGCTTATGTGCACTTTGTTGTTGAGCATTGACTCGTAAGTTTTTTCCCACTTCCAGAAATGACAAAGCTGCTTATAGAGACAACTAGTGGGAAGTGATTATTACAACAAAACACTGATAAGTAGTGGTGCTTAATTTACATTAAGAGTGCAAACAATAAGATTCTTCTATATGATAAAACAGAGAATTAATAATCAGTTTCAATCTCAAATGAGCAACTACTTTCAAGCAAATTTTTAAGGAGCAAACACGCTTCACAACCAAACAACACAAAAACCTTATTGCAAGCTGAGAAAAGATAGACTCGATGATGGACGCACAAATTGACTAACATAAATAAAATTTTACTAGAACTCTTAGGCTTTCTTTTACCCTGCTTCAGGAAAGGAAATATAGCTTGATGATGATGATCATGGCAGAGTCCACAGGACAATCTCTTTGGGATAGAATAACATAAAAATATAGATGCCTTCATATCAAGCATCTTCAAATCTCATACTAATTTAAGATGAAACCAAAAATTAGGATTGGTCTCATCATAAAGACCTTAAGTGAAAATAGTGTAGATATTGATGAAATAGTCATGTATAGATTTCAGCTTTCAAGGTCCAAACACCACCAAAGAAGAAAATTACAAGATTCATTTATGTTAGCATAAATTGAGTGAGAAGTCAATTATGAATTCACCCATAAATGCCTGATAACTTCATTTTCAAGAAATAATATTCCACTGAAAATGAAAAAGAAGCATTACCTGTCGAAGTTTTTCAAATGACTGAACATTGTTTTCCCTCCTTTGCATCTGAGAAACGGAAACTTAATGAATATCAAGAATGTACATTTTTGGAATATTGATCTTCCAAAGAAAAGTAGCAAGAAGATAAACAATTCTGACATAATGTTTGACAGGCTTACCCTTCTTGTATGAAGTCGGTGTGCCTTTTCCCTGGGTCTAAACACATTATATGGATTGGTATCATTAACTGGAGGAGGCGGCTAAACAACAGCAGAAATAGCCATGTTCAGGTTAATTATTTTTCAGAGAATTGCATCAAAGAAATACACTTATACAATTGAGCCAGTATAATCAACATAAAGCACTATATCAAGGAAGAAAAAAGTTAATATTAAACTTCTTCATAGAGAACTTCCTTAAAAGATCACACATATAATACTAGTTCCACAAGGTGTTGGGAGCAAAAAAGGGACTGCAGTTTCAGGAAGATGTCAGTGTCTGCTCTTGCAAGGAGAAACCTCCTTGTGTCAGCATGTCTGTTAGCATAGTCACAATTTATATGATAACAAATGCAGATTTTTGTATCTAAAGCTGTATTCTAAACATTTTGATCAATACTGTTACAAGATCAAAGTAATCTGTCTTATCAAGGTCAAGTCAATATAGAAACATATACTGTGGGAAAGAAACTATCAATTAAAATCCATACAGATCGCTACTTAATCAAAGAGCTAACCTGCAAGTGACGCAAAATAGGCTTTTGCCACTGTTCCCGCTGCAAGAAAAGATTATGAATAAAAATAAGGGACCAATATAAAGCAATAGCAAATTCCAGTTAGAATGAACTATTTCACATTTTTGCAATACAGAGAAGGAAAGTTAATGAACAAGATTATAAATAATGTTTTTATCTACAGCACAAATCAATCTGACAAAAATGTAAAATCTCATCACTTAATAGTTAGTAGCATTCTGAAAAAGAATGTGCATATTGAATGATACCTTCAATTTCCAGTAATTATATACAGACTGCAAAATGCTGGAACGTACTGCAAGTGATTGCAAGGCCTGCAAATGTGCAAACTTTAGCAAGCCTGGCTCTTGAAATACTTTCTTAGAAACTATGCATGAACTCACATTTCAGATTTTGAATATATGCACAAAAAATCACATATTTTTTTCAAAGTTGGCTAACTTTGAAATGTTAGCTTAAAAATGTCTCTAGTAAACAGGAAAAATTTACAAAATACTGACACCATGTCACCATTGGGAACTTTTTTTCATTCTTTTTTATAATCATGTGTGCAGCAAACCAAGTAACTGCAAAATAACTCAATCCTTCCACCTATGCCACCATATTATCATCTATTTCAGTATCAGAATCCACACCAAACTGAACCTCTTCTTTGACAAGTTCGCTAATGTTTCTTCTCTTCCATCCATATCCCATCCCCAACTCGTGAAGATGTGAATAACTCAACAGTTAAGGCCCTGTCCAACTTAGACATGATTAGTCCAAGAACAGATGCTGTCAAAGCACCATGTGCAAGCCAACTAGACATAATCATATCCACACTCAAAAAAGTTTCCAACCAACTATCAATAAACAATCATAAGCAAGGAACATTAGAATTTTTTAGGTATGTGCTAAGGAAAAAAAACTACATCAGCATAAAGGAATGTGCTAACCAACATATTCTTTGGCTGATGGAGAGATGGATAATCATAGAACAAGCTTGCAAACAAAAGAAGAAGAAAAAATCCTTAAGGTTGCCAAATAAGATTCCCTAATATTGTTTTCACTGATTAACCTCTGCTGCGGAGTCGAACTGCAAAAGAACAGGAATAGGAGCTCCAAATGTGGATGTTAGGACTCCTGCTCTTTCTCGAGCTCTGTGATCCAAAATCTCCAACTTGAACAGCAGGGACTCAAACCTGGAATGAAGCATATAACACATGAAAAATAACAGCAGAAAGGGAAAAGGCAACAAAAATAAGCCTCTTTACTGAATTGGAAACACCTTTGCTTTTTGTACAAGAAGATATCTACTTTTAAAATGTAAAAGGAGGGGGGAATGTAACCCCAACTATGCAACTGAACGAGAGAGTGAGCATGCATATCCTTTGTTTGATTAATTTGCTACTTATTCAAAGATTAAGGGACTTTTTGATGATAATATTAATTGAAAATCAGATTTCACACACTCAATGCATGGACTGGACTCCGCCTAGAAAATCAGAATTCTAGCAAAAGGAATTATTTTCCCATATTGAATGGAGAATAGTGATGCTCTAAATAATAATAATAATAAAACATATCTAGCATGTTATAATTGGATTTACTTTTTTTTACTCGAACTAAGATTCTCAGTTAGAAACCAGATTCATTTTCAAAATTAAGTATCCGTGGTCAGTAAATATATAAGGAAATTTGATATCATTACTTTTCTAGTAATAGAATCAATAAAAGTAATTGAACTTACTGGAACTAATATTCTCAACTAAAAAGGCAGACATCATATTGCTAAATTAAGCATAATAACATACTAAACATATAAAGGAAATACTAGGATTTATTTCATTACTTTTCTGGTGATAGGATTTTTCTCTCGTAGTCAAACTCTTCAAGCCAATCCTCGTCGTCATCATCCAGATCATACTCGACAAATTCACCAATCTCAGCCCTGGCTGTAAAGAGTAATACACACATAATGTGTAGTAACAAAGTGAAGCCAATTTGTATGCCCTATTTTTAGCTATTACTATCAGAAAAAGGCAGTTTACCTCCTCTTCCACGTATGTAACAAGTTGTTTGAGCAAAGGTGCGAGAATAATCTCTTTCGTACGTTTCCACAGAGCTGAATTGGGGAGTAGGAATTTCTTGTGAAGATCTCTTTCCAAGATTTTGATGCTTCTATAAAAGGTAAACATTAGTCACATCAGCCTAACTATCTAATAGACACAATGAATGAAACTACGAAACACATACACACTGAATTTTGAATAAGCCAAATGGAAGCATTTTCAGTGAAAAGTTACTCCAGTTCATTTTTTAAAGGAAATACATGAGTTTGCACGTGCAAAAATGTAACTACATGACTGAATCATAATCACATGTAAGAAAATTTGTTATTTTAGATTTGAAAGAGGAATGAACCCCAAATGAGGATAAAAAGGACATAAATCTGTAAGCATGCAACTGGAAGCTAATACTGCATCTGTCGAGGGATATTGACATCTAGAACTTCAGATTAGTAAGAAGCATCCTCCAAAAAAATAAAATTTATAAAAACCTATGAAACTTTCAAAAATAAAACTATCTGCAGATGAACAGGTTTTTTTTTCTCTCGGCAAAATTTCACTTGGTGCAAGCTACAGCACCTCTGAGGCTTTGAGAAATATGGTTCAGCAGTAGCGTAAATATTAACTGAGAGAACAGATGCTTCAGATGGAGTATGCATATTGTATGTTTATTTGAATAGTACTAATCATGTTAAGTGCCACAACAACCAAAAGGTGTTCAATAAAAACTAAGGCGGCGTCAGTTACTAGCATGCAATGATTAGTTGAAAATATAGCATTGTCCAAAAATCTGGATTACCTCACTCTCATAAGTTGTTGCGATTCGTTGCAGTAGAGAATTTCGGGTTGAAGTGGTGGCAGTGGGAGCATCATCATCCTCAAACTCTTTCACAGATTTTACAATGGGGAGCTTCTTATGAATGTCAAGAGGACGAGGCCTAAATGACAGTCTACTCATATCAAAACATCATCCCTGTACCAGTACCAACCTGATTCCTCTGCTCGGAACTCACTCCACTGCTCTGCTCATTGGAGTAACACGAACGCCAATGACTCACAGACTCAGTAGCCCCAATCAAAAACGGCTCAAAAAGCCACTTCCAACACTTCAGAAACTAAGAAATACCTCCGAGGCTACTAGGGCTCCCCAATTATGACAAGGTTTCGACAAAGCAGAATTCAGCTGCCCAAAACCCACAACGAGCTCAAACCAAATCAAACCATAGATTCCCAATGTCCCTAAACTTAAAGCCCATCCAAAACCACGTGTGCGCAACCAAAAATGCGATTTTTCTCAAATACGCCAATGCCCTAAATTCGAACCAATGAGGAAGACCGCCAAAGCGCCGGGTTTTTTCAACGAGAGTTCGCTCCTCAAGCCCAAAGAACCCCTATGGGGCGTCGGCAATAGGCGTCCCGGTGACAATTCGAAGAGAGCTCGGGAGCCGGAGCTCGTCCAGGAACCGGGACAGTTAGGGCACGGGATCGTGGAGGAGGCTGCGCGCGAGCGAGGGAGGGAGCGAAGGGCAGCGGCGGCAGCGGAGGAGGTTCGATTCGGAGAATCTGGAAGGGAAAGGATACGCGGGCGAGTGACGGAGGCTGCTGGGATTGGATTTCTAGGGTTTGAACGGAGGAAGACGAGAAAGAAAAATGAAAAGCGAGGGAAGGGGAAAAAAAAGAAGAAGAGGTCGCATAGAGGTCTCCTCCTCGTCCGCGTGCATGCAAGTATGCAACTCGATGGACTGGACCGTATAGAAATACGTATACGATTACGATTATGGAAAAATAATGCAGCATTACACACAATGGCCATTTTCCATGGATTATTTACAGTCATTTTTTTTTTTACAATTTAATTGATATTGGTGTGGCAAAAATCTGATGCATCGTTCAAGGTTGCTGACTATGCTTTTTTTTCTACGTAGTCAACTCTGCGAGAATAATATGAACTTGTCGGGAGTCGCTATGGGATCGAGAACAGGAAAAGAATATAGAGGATGACGAGGATTAGAGTTAGAGTTCATGTAAAATGGCAACGAGTATTATGACGATGCGTTTGGCTGAATTCATAAATTCAAAACTCCATGTCCCACTTTTCGCCATTCTTCAATACATCAAAAAAAAACCCACACAATAATGTTCATCAATGCATTAATGAAATGTACTTTTTGAAAGAAAGTAAAGAAATTTTAGATATGTAAAACTCGTAAATTTCAAGATCTTTTAAAAATCAAAGAATATGAAATATCTGTTAACACTATTTCACAGTGAAAAATTCATGAAAGCATGAATGTAAGAAGCAAGATACAAGATACAAGATACAAGGGGGAAAAAAATTAAAAAAAATCGAAGACTTTGTTTGCTTTAAGTTAGTCGACACTGAATTTTCTCTCAGGTATTATTGCCTTTGCCATGAATTATGATGAATCCATGACAGCAAAAAGAATAGTGTGACGAACTAGGGTTCCAAGACGAGCCTTCACCAAACTATGTTGCATTTGTTGCCCATTTTTGAGAAAGAAAGAATTGAGCTCTCAAACTGGAGGATCCATCCATCTATTGACTACTTCGCTTGGCTTGAATAAGTTGGGCTCTCAAACTGCATTCCTTGACCTGTAAAGATAACTATTCAAACTTTTGTTCTTGATTCCTAGTTAATAAATAAGACGTGAGAAGATGTAGGCTTACTTGCATCTCGTGTGTTTGTGATAATAGATTTCCACATTCCTCGATCAGAATTCTCTCATTACTGATGCAACTTGCTAGATCTGAAGCTCCAATGTCGATATCTTCAGCCTGTGGCAAGAGCAATCCACTTACACAAGACACTACTAGTCTAAGCATAACATGATAACACATACAAAGATTACAAAGTATGGAACCAACAACAAAGACACATCAGAGCACAAGGAAAGAACTTTGTTCGGTCGGCATTAGAATTTACATCTTTCAAAAAGAATCTCTAATGGTCCATACAAACGCACACAAAAAGAAATTTCCCTTTCAAATTCCATACCAAGTCAAGAACTCATGGTCATCTAATCTCAAATCATAAGACACTAGTAGTCTAAGCATAATGTGTGATAACACATACAAAGATTACAAAGACGGTGATGGAAACAACAACAAAGACACATCAGAGCACCACAAGGAAAGAACTTTGTTCAGTCCCCATTAGAGTTTACATCTTTATAAAAGAATCTCTAATGGTTCATACAAACACACATAAAAAAGAAATTTTCGTTTCAAGTTCCATATCAAGTCAAGAATTCATGGTTATCTAATCTCAAATCATAACAACTTAGACTCACTTTTGTTGGACCATGGGAAATCAACAAAAACGAAATGAAATCATCTAGCCAAGGAAATTTAACTGATTTTAGTTCAACACTGTAATAATAATGATGTAAATCGATAGAATGAGGATAGAACATGTTGTGCAATGTTCATGTATATGTTAGAGGATACTGAATTGATGATAAAAAATCTTACCGCTACGCAGGATGAGCTTGTAGCAACTCTTTGTTTGTAGTAAGGAAAAAAAAACTATAGTAACATTTCATGATTTCTTTTCTAAATCTCACCTTTGGTTGAAATTTTTCCATGAATGACGACAAAGATTCCTCCACTATAAGCAACGATGAGTTCAGAACTTCTTCAAGTTCTCTGATATTAACCTACAAAATCAATAAACTAATAATCTTTAATCCCCAGAAAAAAAGAATTTGTGAGATAGAAAAATCAACCTAGAGGTACAACCATACCTTAACATCTTCAGCAACTGGGAGTCGAAGTGATGCATCCTGCAGAGCTTTAGTTATCCCCGAAAGAGAACATGAATACTCTTCTTCAACACTGTTCCATTCACCCAAATGTGCAATCTAAAATTCAAAATATTAGGCCAAGTTTAAAAATACAGAGCACAATAATGCAATAATCCACATATTTGTATCTAAATCTCTAGACACGATAATAATAGACAGATACAAGTGATGGAATTATATCAATATCTTTAAGAAGAACCACTCTTACTTGATGAGTAATGATGGATAGTAAGTTCCTACTTCTTTTCAGCTCTTCGAGCTGGACTTTTTTCTCCTTGACAGAGTTTTGAAGCTCAGAAATCCTAGTTGATGTTCCATATAGTGACCTCTGGAAACCATCCAAAAAATATCAGTATTTGTCTGACAGAATCGACAAGGAAGCGTTTTCAATTGCTATGGCTCTAACCTGGGCAATAACTCGCTTGGCTTCCTCTGTGGCCCGAGCTTTTGCATTGATAAATCTCCACTGCATGTAACTATTGTCAAGTAGCCTAAGCATGTGGATATCCTCCTGCCGAGCAGATGATTTGGGGACCTTTTTTGCCCCTGTAACGGGTTTAGCGCACGGCGGTTGGGGTGGCTTCAACGAAAAGAGCGGCCTACTGACAGATTTGCTCAGATTGAGAGGGTGCTGCTGTTGTCGGCTGGGCAACGCCGAGCCCAGGGAGCGGAGGCTGATGGAGTTGGTCGACGCTCTACATGAAGCATCCTCACCCGCATCTTGCCTTCTGGCGGACATGGTCGGCAAGAGGTCAACCTCTGGCATGGAGGACCGAACATCGCCGGTCGCCCTCAACCTGGATGACGCTGGAGGGATGAGGGGCGGGCTATCGCAGATTTCTCCTTGACTACTGACGCTGCATATCTCCGCATCTGAGAACGAATTCTCCGACGAGGTATCCTCCGATCGGCTCTTTTCTCCTCCACGAACGCTGCTTTCATAAGGAAAGAGGCTAACTTGCGCCGGCGTAGGGGGGCGGTTCTTTTTCGCTCTAGGGATGGCAGTAGCGGGATCAAGAGCAGAATGTGCAATCGGGGTTCCAGGCCTCTGTCGCCGCTTCGGATCGACTGGCCTGGCCGGAGGAGGGGGTTGCTCCGCCGCCTCGTGGTGGTTGTTGTCAGCGAAAAGTCGAACTACAGCCTTCTTCTTGAGGGTCCCGGGGGGCTTAGAATGAAAGGAGGTACCGGGGAGGGGAGTTTCGGAGCTGCGCCTGACGGCACCAGTAAGTGGTTGGTTCTCGTCAGCCTCTTCTGAAGGTACGTGGCAGGGGCTAAAGCGAGATGGGTGAAACTTCTGGATCGGATGGATCTTAGGCGACGAGTTTCTCGAGGAGGCGGCGACGTTTAGGGTTTCGTGAGAAGAGTAGGAGGAAGGGGAGGGGAAGGGTGAGAGGTACCGAGAGCTGACCTGCCTTGCGCGGGGGCGGCGCGGCGGCTTGTCGCCTGTCGGCGGCGGCGGCGGCGGCGGCGGAAGGGGGAGACCAAGGCGATTCGCCTCCGATTCTGATCCGTGAAGAGGAACGAACGAAGAATGGGGATCGGAATCCATGATCGTCGTCGAACTAGATCCAGATCTCTCCTCTCTCCACGCAAGAATTGGAGGAGAAGAAGAAGAACAAAGGTTCAATTTAGGGGCGAAGAAGAAGAAGAAGTAGCCGTTCGGTTGGGGACGAGAGCAACGGCTAGTTCTCACTTCTTTGGAGGTATTTATGTTAAGTAAACGTTTACCGTTTGTATTGTACCCGGAAAACATACCGCTTTATTATTGGATGTCTGATGGACCCAAGCAATGAATGTGAGAATAGCCAGACATAACTTTTGGATTCCGTTACCGAAGGATCCGTCATCGTTTTTCTTTGTATTATTACAAAAAGGAAATAAATTATTTAAAATAAATAAAGGGAATTTAATGGCCTTGAATAAGTCTTCAAACTTATAACTTTTTTTATACAATAGAAATAAATTCGAAGATAATTAAGCATTATTCTGATTTTTAATTACAATAGTTTGCATTACCGAAAATCGATGGGAGAAAATGGATTGCGATTTTTTTTAATGCATCCAAAATTAAACGAAAAGTTCTTTTTATTTTCCCAACTTGGGCAAAATCTCAATTTTGAACCTTTCTTCAACTTCTCCTTCTCCTTCTTTTTCTACCCCTCTTTTCGGGTTGCATGTTGCATTGTCTTCTCGTTAGTAATCCATCGAAACCATGTACCTTGCACGATGTGCCTATCAAGAGCCTATCGACAATATATGCCCTTGTTACAAGCCAATAGTTATACATTCTAAGTCATCCATAGGCGGATGTAAAGGGTGACAGGTCTGGGCCATAGCCTAGGCTTTCTTTAGCTCATTCTCTACTAAGTAGCATAGTAAAATAAAAAATATTATGTCCAATATACAAATTTAATTTAGCACAGTCCAAAATCTAATTCTCATTTTCCTCATTCTTGCCCAATGTTAAAAGCAATTGAATCATTGATCATTTATTTCATTTCATATGAGTCATAAGAGATACACAAGAAGTCGAAGGGTTGGGGTTTGAGAAGTTGGAGCCTGGAGGTAGGGGCAGAGTTGAGTGTTGAGAGAACATTTTTCTTGAGATAATAAAGTATGAGTTTAATTCAGATAGGATTAGAAATTGGTTTATAATTCTCAATTTTTTTTTATTTCAAGCCTAGAGTAGGGGCAGAAGCGTAGAGCTTGAGTCTTGAGAGAATTTTTTCTTGAGATAATAAAATATGAGTTTAATTCAAATATAACTAGAAATTTGTTATAATTCTCGATTTGTTTGTTTCAATGATTACGTGAGAGAAATATTTTTATTTTCTAGTGTCACGTTAGAGAATCCCAGTAATAAACTATTGTAATGGGCTTCCCTATACAAAAAAATTATTTTAATTTAATATTATACTTATCTTAATAAAATAAACTAAGAAAAGTATATTTTTTAACATCGTCGGCCTAAAATATTTATAGAAGCTTTTTTGATCATAGTGTTTCAATTCTAAGATGTGGGACTAAAGAGAACTATATTTTTTATATAAAACAACCAAAGAAAATTACTAATAAACCTTGGAATTTTTTTTAGTGTGAATAGAAAAAAGGACAATAACGTAAATTCATTTTAGGCTTCACCAAAGTTAGTTAGTAAATGGGGGAGATTTTTAATAAAATAGTAAGATATGGGTAATATAAATCTATAGATTATATTTAATTATTTATTCATATTTAGATGAATATTTGTAAAATTTAGAATTAATGATGTATGGCTATTTAGTATTTAGTATTTACAGAATTATCAAAAAATTTTGTTGAAGCTTAGTCTTCTTAAAATTGTATTAGTTATTCTAGTTTTGCTTGAGATTTAACTATTAATAATATAATTGATTTGCTTAATAGGAGTTATTTTTTAGATTGAAAAATGGGAAATCATCAATCTGCTAGGAAAAATTTTATTATCGTTTTTAGATTGAAAATGGGAAATCATCAATCTGCTAGGAAAAATTTTATTATTTTTAAAAAAAAAAAAAAACCAATCTGAAGGTCCCTCAATTCCTAATGTCCCCCTTTCAGTAGTCACGTCTTCTGAATTCATAGAGTCTTCACTTTCTAATCTTATCACAGAACTATCTGTTTCTATTGAACGTGATCTAGAAAAGAAGAAACAAATATGTGAATATCCAATAAATGAACGAGACCAGGTTCGACGAACTTACCTAAATGTTAGACCATATCAACCGAAACTTTTGACATATCAACGAACATAATTTGGCAAGCAAACATGTAAATTCCAAGAACATTGGTATAATAAATTTCAGCGGTCGACTGGAATACTCTTCTTCAACAGATAAGGCATATTGCTTTTATTGCTTTCTTTTTCTTACCGATCCTACTCAAGCAAATCTTTCATTATTGGCTATCGATGAATTTAACATTGGAAGAAGGTATGTAATGGAGATAAATGTGCATTTCTCACTCATGTTGGTATTTAATCTTCACCACATCATAATACATCTTTGAAAAAGGTCGAAGGTCTCATGAAACCATCTCAGCATATTAACAAAGTAATGATTGTTGTATCAAATGAGGGAGTCTAGAAAAATTGTCTGTATCTTAAAATCACAATTACAAGTGTTCGGTGGCTTGCACGTCAAGATTGTTCTTTCAGGGGGCATAATGAATCATCTAAGTGATTGAATCGAGGGAATTTTCTTGAAATGTTGGATGCTTTTGGATGGCTTAATAAATAAGTTGAGGATGCATTGAGTAGTGCTGCGAGAAATAATACATATACTTCTTCAAAAGTATAAAAGAGGTTTTGAATATTATGGCCAATAGAGTGCAGCAGATAATTCGAAGTGAAATTAGGGATGCAAACTTTTGTATTCTGGTTGATGAAGCACATGATGAATCTAAACATGAGCAAATGATTCTTATCTTGAGGTTCGTGAATAACAACAGGATTCTGACAGACTGATTTTTTTGTAATCAAAAGTATTAGTGATACTACCTCATTGACTCTCAAAAACACTCTAAGTGATATTCTTGTTCATTACAACCTTCAAGATATTTGCACAACACACAAATATAATTAATATTGGTTTCAGCATTTAAGGATATCCGAGATATTTGGTGATCCGGTGGTAAGGACAGGGGACCCACGTCGGCAGCGGTCAACGGCACGTGGAGGTCAAAGGTCAATAGGAGCGGCCCCGAGATCCTACCGAGCAGACAGGACCTCTGACCAACCGGCCGGATACCCACAAGCCGAACGGAGTATAGCTCGACCGCAGGTCGAGCTTCCGACGCTCAAGGTAAAGGAGCTTATGGGTCGGAGCACAGATCACGGAGGTGCGAGATCCCATCCGAGCATAGAACCGAGGATCTTCTCGCTCGGTCCGATGTATACACGTGCCCGAGTACTAGGAGCGCCGAGCGGCAGGACCGCTTGGCCCTAGAACCGACAAAAGACGTAAAAAGACGAAAGGGACAGCTGGTAACATCATCCTCGAGACGTTTGTCGCCGACAAATAGCATGGTCGGCGGCCGGACCGGACAGAGTATCGTACGGTGGAAGTTTCCACCGTCACGTCAGGGATATACTCGGACGATTGCGGAATGGCGTCAGGCGTACTTTTCCTACACATCCATTCTGAGGTATGTCTGGGGAAGTGTGCACGCATCGATGAGCGTGCACGCGCCTCCTCGGGGTTCTATATAAGGACCCCAAACTTCGACGGAGGTATGCATAATTCTCATCACTGTAACCACAGTTACTCTGCCTCCTTTCTTCTTCGTTGCTTGACTTGAGCGTCGGAGGGTCGTCGCCGGGAACCCCTTCCCGGCTTGGCTTTTTTGCAGGTTCACCGGAGATCCACACCACCAGTCGAAGACAGCGGAGAGCGCCACGCCCCCAGTGTCCGTCGACTCAGCGCTCGAACAGGATCAAATTGGCGTCGTCTGTGGGAACGCACCTGAATCCAAGCAGAGAAGATGGAAGAAGCTGGACGCCAACTCATGGTAACGCTCTCTCCCGAGGAACTAGAGGCACTCATTCAGGCACGAGCCGCAAAGATGGTAGAGCAACGGCAGAAGGCCCAAGCTGAGAGGATAATGCAGCAAGCCGCCTCAGTTTCTGGAGGTCGGGCGACAATGGAGGACCGACCGGAATAATATTCTACCTGGGCTCAGAACAAGGGGCAGACCAGCACACCAGGGGACGCGTCGACCGCCCCTATTCCATTCCATCGAGCATTGTTCCAGACGCCGTCGGAATTGGCCCTAGCCAACCAGGGATCGTCCGATAAAGCACCCGTACGGGACTCCAGAAAGGGGAAGACACCGCGCACGGAGTCATCCCCCTAGCGGGTTAATCGTCAGTTCTCAGAGGCGATCTTGCAAGACTCTCTCCCGAAGCATTATGCTCCAATATCAATCGGGGAGTATAGTGGTGTAACCGATCCGAACGACCATCTCGATAAGTTCGATAACGCTGCCACTCTTCACCAATACACCGACGGAGTCAAATGCAGGGTTTTCCTTACTACATTGTCTGGTTCGGCTCAACGCTAGTTCCGGAGGTTGCCGGACGGATCAATTAAGAGCTTTAGAGATTTTCGAACGACCTTCCTCCATCATTTCACGAGCAACAGGCGCTACCAGAAGACCAGCGTCAATCTATTCGTCATCAGACAAGGCTCGAAGGAGCCACTCCGAGCCTACATCCAGCGCTTCAACCAGGTAGTCATGGGCATCCCAACGGTCACTTCAGAAACTATGATGAATGCGTTCACACAGGGGCTTGTGGACGGTGATTTCTTCCGCTCGCTCATCAGAAAGCCGCCTCGCGACTACGACTATATGCTGTACAAAGCCAATGAATATATCAACGTAGAGGAAGCCCAGGCGGCCAGAAGGAAAGAAGCACCATCTGAGCCACCGGCCTCAGCCGAGCGGAAACCTCCCACTAGCTACCATCCACCTAGAGGACCTTGGGCGGAAGCAGCCCGACCTCATCAACAAGCAAGGTCGCACGCCGTTCAACAAGTAGTGGTCGATCGGCCTAAGCCAAAAGGGAAGGTATGGACTCCCATGTTTTGTTCGCTCCATCAGTCAGCAACCCACAACACACGCGATTGTCGGAGCCTCCCCCCAATCGCTCATCCTACGCCGAGGAATTATCGCCGCTGATCACCTTCGCCAGATCGGCGACACCGACACCAGAGTCATGGTCGGCGTGTAGAAAGAGAATCCCCTGAGCGACAAAGTCATCAGCAGCCCAGGACTCAACCTCGGGCGTCGCACGAGCGTCCCAGGCAATCCGCTCGGGAGGAAGAGAATAGAAGCAACGCGTCCCGATGAGAAATCAACATCATCGCTGGTGGACCAACCGGAGGTGACTCCAACAGGGCAAGAAAGGCACATGCAAGGCAACTTACGATCCATGCTATTGGCTGCAGTCAGGAGCGGGCGAACGGGCCCGAGATCAGCTTTGGGCTTAGGGACCTCAAGGGAGTCGAAGTCCTGCATGATGACGCCCTCATCATCCGAGCGGTAATAGCTAACTACACTATTCACCATATCTTTATTGATACAGGCAGCTCGGTCAACATAATCTTCCAGAAGGCCTTCGACCAATTGCAAATCGATCGAGCCGAGTTGCTGCCGATGACAACCCCCTCTACGGGTTCACCGTTAATGAAGTTTTACCGGTCGGACAGGTCCAGCTGGCTATCTCGCTGGGAGAGGAGCCGCTCAGAAGAACGCGGACTGTTAACTTCATCGTAGTCAACGCTCCCTCCACGTACAATGTGATCTTAGGGTGACCGGCTCTCAACGAGTTCCGAGCGGTCGTCTCCACCTTTTGCCAAAAGGTCAAATTCCCCGTAGAAGATCAAGTTGGAGAAGTCCGCGGAGACCAATTAGCAGCCCCACGATGTTATGTGGAGATGGTTCGAGCTGAAGCAAATGTCGCTTGGAAAACGCCACGTGTTGAGGTAAATGCTATAGCTGAAAACCCCCTACTTTAATTTACGAGGAAAAAAAGGAAGTACAAATCCACCCTGCCTGACCGGAGGCAACGACTTTTATAGCGTCTGACCTGAAGGCAAGCCAGAAGGAGGAGCTGATCAAATGTCTCCAACAAAACTGCGTCGTCTTTGCTTGGTCGACTCATGAGCTGCCAGGAGTCCTGCCAAGCATAGCGCAACACGAGCTTCATGTCCGACCGGACACTCGGCCGGTGAAGCAAAGGAAGAGAGACTTCAGTGCTGAACAGAATGTCATCATTCGAGCAGAAGTAGAGAAGCTCCTGGAGGCAGGGCACATATTGGAGGTGCAATTCCCGAGCTGGCTCGCAAATGTAGTACTAGTCTCCAAGCCGGGCAACAAATGGAGGGTCTGCTGGCTAAGCCGAACGTAGGCGAGCCGCTCTGCATATACTTGTCCTCCACCGAGCATGCTGTCGGCTCGACGCTGGTGAAAGGAAGCGAAGAGGAGCAGCCCGTGTATTTCCTGAGCCACATTTTAAAAGATGTCGAGTCTCGCTACACTGGCCTCGAGAAGCTTGCGTTCACTTTAGTCCTCGCCGCTCGTAGACTCCGCCCGTATTTCTTGGCGCATACGATCATTGTTATGACAAATAGCCCGCTGGGAAGAGTGCTCCTGAATCCAGAGGTGTCCGGGCGACTCACCAAATGGACGACGGAACTCAGTGAATTCGACATCCAGTATCAAGCCCGTTCGGCGATTAAGGCGTAGTCCTTGGCAGATTTTGTAACTGAGGTACACAATCCTGAGCCCGAAGCTTTGTAGAAAGTATTTGTGGACGGGTCATCCACTCGGCTCGGTAGTGGAATCGGTATTTTGCTGCTTTCTCCTCAAGAAGAGCGGATGCATCTATCCGTCCGACTGGATTACCGGGTAACAAATAATGAGGCAGAATATGAGGTCTCATAGCCAGCCTACAGGTCGCGCGACATGTGGGAGCCCGCCGGGTGATACTGTACTCTGACTCCCAATTGGCCACTCAGTAGCTCTAGGGGTCCTTCGAGATAAACAACGCAAGGCTCCGGCTCTACGCGGAGGCCTTTGAAAAGCTCAGGACTAACTTGATCGAGGTTGTCATACAGAAGAACCCCCGAGCCGAGAACCAGTCAGCGGACGAATTAGCCAAGCTCGCTAGCTCAATATCGTCGATCGTCATCGAACAGCCAGTTGAGCAGGTGTCCTTGGTGGAGCACATCGACCGGATGGAAGGCCTCACATTCCCAAGCGATTGGAGAATGCCATAATGGAATTTTTACGCTCGGAAGCCACGTCGTCCAATCGGGAGGAAGCCCGGCTACTGAGGAGGAGAGCCGGTCGGTTCACACTCATTGGGGACCAGCTTTACAAAAAGTTGTTCTTCCACCCGCTGTTGAAGTGTGTCAGCTCGGAGGACGCAGAATATATTCTCCAGGAAGTACATCAAGGATCTTGCGGAGGTCATCCGGGCGGGCGATCGTTGGCTAGGAAGATCCTGCTGGCCAGATACTTCTGGCCAACTTTACAGGAAGACGTCGCTCGGACCGTCGCCACCTGCCTTTCCTGTCAGAAGTTCCACAACTTCTCCCATAGGCCAACGGAGAGGATGAAGGCGTCTGCTGTGTCCTGCTCGTTCAACCAGTGGAGTATGGATATAGTAGGACATTTCCCTATGGCGACTGGGCAGTGGAGGTTTTTACTAGTGGCGGTCGACTTTTTCTCTAAGTGGTTCAAGGCCGAACCACTGGCCAAAATAACTGAGCAGATGGTCAAAAAGTTCATCTAACAGCATATAATCTGTCGGTTTGGCATTCCTCATCGGCTCATTTCAGATAACGGGTGGCAGTTTGTTGGTCAGCAGCTCAGAGAATGGTGCAAGGGGTATGACATCGAACAACACTTCACTTCCGTGGGTATCCTCAGAGCAATGGTCAAGCCGAAGTAGCCAACCGGGAGATCCTGCGAATGCTTCGGGTTCGACTCGATCACATGGGAGGAAGCTGGGTGGATGAGTTGTCCGGCGTGCTATGGGCCATTCGCACAACCCCAAAAGAGGGAACGGGGGTAACACCGTTCCATTTAGTATACGGGGGCGAGGCGGTCGTCCCAGTCGAGGTCGGAGTCGAGTCCAATCGGGTCCAGAACTACGATGGGGACAACGTCGCGCGGAGACAGCTGGAGTTGGACCTAGTTGACGAAGCACGAGCTAAAGCAGCCGTCCGCCTGATGGCGTACAGGCAAAGAATGAAGCAGAATTACAACAGACGTGTAATTCCCAGAACATTCCAGGTCGGTGACTTAATATGGAAGAAGGTGAAGCCGGCCGGCGATGTGAGCAAGATGGAAGCTCCTTGGGCGGGGCCCTTCAGAGTCATCGAGAAGCTCTGATCGGGTGCATACTACCTGGAAGATGAGGATGGACAACGGTTAGAAAGACCATGGAGCGCAAACCACCTCCAGTCGTACCGAGCGGGGTAAAAGGTGCGCTAGTGTAATTTATTTCATGTATGCTCCATTCGTCTGTATCCTTTGGCTGCAGGAGTAAAAATTAAAAAAGACAAAGGATATGAGCATTTTGTGCCAAACGACAAAACTTCATGAAGACCGTCGAGCGGCGACATTAAACTCTAAAGTCGAACCGGCGACTATAAACCCCCCGGTCGGAAGACCGTTGAGCAGCGACGTTAAACTCTAGAGTCGGACCGGCGACCATAAACCCCACGACCCGAAGACCGTCGAGCGGCGACCTTAAACTCTAGAGTCGAATCGGCGACTATAAACCCCCTGATCGGAAGACCGTTGAGCGGCGACGTTAAACTCTAGAATCGAGCCGGCGACTATAAACCCCCCGACCCGAAGACCGTCGAGCGGCGACGTTAAACTCTAGAGTCGAGCCGGCGACTATAAACCCCCGGCCCGAAGACCGTCGAGCGGCGACGTTAAACTCTAGAGTCGAACCGGCGACTATAAACCCCCCGGTCGGAAGACTGTCGAGCGGCGACGTTAAACTCTAGAGTCGAACCGGCGACTATAAATCCTCCGGCCCGAAGATCGTCGAGCGGCGACGTTAAACTCTAGAGCAGATTGGCAACTATAAACCCCCCGACCCGAAGACCGTCGAGCGGCAACGTTAAACTCTAAAGTCGGACTGGCGACTATAAACCCCCCGGCCCGAAGACCGTCGAGCGACGATGTTAAACTCTAGGGTCGAAGCGGCGACCATAAACACTCCGCTCGGAAGGCCGTCGTGCGGCCGCATTAAAGCCCGGCACTTAAGGGCAGACGAGCGGCTATCCTAAATCCCAGAAGGGACCAACGAATAGAAGCATTTTGGCATAGACTCCGCTCGGGCCATAAGGTTATTAAAGACAACTAGGGGGAAACAAGCTAACAGAACAAAAGTTGCATTCAAAAGTGGCATTTAAAACAAAAGTTGGCCGACCGAGCGGCAGAAATACAAAAATACAAAAGGCACTTCATTCGAGATAATCAAAAACGCTTTTCGGTATGGTGGTAAGAAGCGCTGCATGCTCCTGGGCAGGGATGACAAAGGACTCCTGCAAGTGATCTTGGGCCTTCAGGTGGTTCGCAGTGGTAGTGATGGCCAACTCGAATGCAAGGACAAGCCGATCGCACACCTTCTGAACAAACTCAACCGAGCGGATGTACTTCTGTCTCAGTACGGCGAACCGGCTTGGCTCAGCCTCTTGATACTCCTTAAGAGCAGAGCGAGAGGCCTCGAGGGCCTCCTGCAGGGTCTTCAGCTCGTCCTTGAGAGCCGCCACCTCGACCGAACGACCCTTCTTTTCGCAGTCCAGCAGATCTGCCAACTCCTTTATCCGCTGTTCCAGGGCGCGGGACTCCACATTTTTCGCTTCCAAATCGGCGATAGCGGTATTCTTTCGAGTGGTGGCGAGTTCTATCTTGTGATCATAAGTTTTGACCTGCTTTTCGAGCTGGTCTAGCATGTAGGCATGGTCGGTCGTTTTCTTCCACTCGGCCTCTAGCTGCTCCTTGGTCTTGGTCACCTCCTTTTGCAACTCGGCATATGAAGGGCCCTGAGAAGAGGACGACCCGCCAGAAATTTTAAGACGCTTCAGCTCTTCCTCCAGCATCGCCAGACGAGCGGCAACCACGATGTCTTCCACCCAACGCTAAAGAAAAAGGAGCTTTTTAGTGTCGGACGAGGAGGCGATGCAAAGAAGTTGGGGTGGACAGAAGACTTACGCCGGTGGCATGCCGCATGTGACTGTTAACTAGTAGACCGGGAGCATTGCAGCAACGCGGGCTCGAGCATCCGCCTATACCTCGATGAGCGACCTCGGATGGCGATCATATGCTGAGGGGCAATGGGCCGATCCGACTCCGCCAGGTAATCCTCGATAGGGAGATGTAGAGTGGTCTTGATTGTGTGGCGCCTGCCCGGCGTCGTGTGAGCGGAGGCGGAGGTATCAGATGCTGGGCGGACCGCGTGGAAAGTATGGCCAATCGACGGACTCGCATGGGCACGGGAGGCAGGGAGCTAACTGGCTGTGCGGCGATGGGTTCCTGAGAGGGCTCTAGCTGTGACGGGGTCCGATCGGAGGACAGGGACTCGACGGAAGGAGCCTTGCCTCGAGGGGACAGAGGGCCCATCCGCTCGGATGCTTGCACCGCGGAGGTAGCCGAACGAAGTGGCATCTCAGCGCGTCGTCTCTTCCTGTTGAGTGGGAGCTCATCCTTCGGATCGGAGCCTTCCTCCCGAACGGTCGGTTCCCTGCTGGAGGCTGCGCCACCCATCACCTCCACGAGAGAAGTCTGAGCGGTCGACTCCCCCCACATTGGTCTCACTCTCACCCTGTGAGAGCCGATCGGAGCAATACCCATCTGCTCCATTTCCTTGGCTGCTGCCACCTCGATCGCCTCTGCCTTTTTCTTCAGAATCCCGAATAGTACAAATTCTATTACAATGTTCGCTGCAGAGAAAAGAGAAGGAAATCAGTTAGAACTCAAGGCAAAGACACAAGTAAATTTCTTACCAAATCTGCTCGGAAGTTTGGTTCGGCTCGGACTCAAGCCGAACATGTACATCACTCCTTCAGGGAGGAGCTTGTTGATATTGAGCTTCAGACCGGCTAGCATATTCGCCGCTTGAAGGTAGTCCGGTCGGGTCTTATACCTCTTCAGTTCGGGGGAGGTGGGTGGTCCGACCTGCCACTTGGTCAAGAAGGGAAGCCGTCCAGGAAAACGGAGGAAGAAAAAGTATTCCTTCCAATGTTTGTTGGAGGTGGGCATTTTATCAAAGAAGACCAAGCCGATCCGAGACTGGAACAGATAAGTGGCCAACTAGAATTGCTTGGGGTAATAGAAGTAGTAAAAAACCTCCGGACGAAGGGGAATGTTGTGGATTTTGAACAACACAACAACTCCACACAAAAGGCGGAAAGAATTTGGCACCAGCTGGCCGAGCCGAATACCGAAGAAGTTACAAACTTCGACGATAAAGGGATGAAGAGGAAATCGTAGACCGGCTATAAACTGATCGCGGAAAAAACAAATAGTGTCGAGCGACGGTTTGTGCGGCCGAGCGGAAGGCGAGGGCAAAATAAGTTCGAAATCAGAAGGGAGATCGAAGGCGTTAATTAAGCTCTCTGCGTCACGCCAATCGAACCGTGACTCCATGGTAGTATACCATGGGTCAGGAGTGAGATCTGCGGGCTGGGAAGAGCTAGCCATCGCCGAAATAGTACAGAAGGCAAAGGTCGAAAGAAAAGGCAAGGGGTTTGAGGAGAAAGATGAACGGAACAGTAACCGAAAAACACGACTACGGCGAGGAGTGCAAAGAAAAGGCGGGAACCAGGGAGCAAAAGGCAAAGGATCTTATAGAAAGTAGGGCGGGCGAAAGAAGAAGACAAATGATCGTCGGAAGGCCGAGAAATCTGGTTCGCCGGAGCACTGAGCGTAAACGAGAGCTCTGCAAGCACGAGCGCGAAGGTGCGGCGGAAGGGGATGGCGAAGGATTTATAAGGTTGGGCCCGATCGTCCCGAACCGTCGGATGCAGGTCACAGGGACCGAGGCCCTTATCTGGCCGCTCATTTCGAACCGCCAAAGGTCCCATTGGACGCGACGCCGTCGCCGTACGATGACGACAGAGGTGCCACATGGCGTCAGGTCATAGGAGTGCATTTAATGAGCCCATTTACGGCACAGAGCTCGCGTGCTCAACCATAATGGCGGGGATTTGCACGTATTCCAAGGGAATCCTAAAGACGTCAGCGATGACAGGCCGCAGGCCGACCGGTCCATCATTAGTAATAGGCCGAACGACCCCACTTGCCATCATACTGGCCGAGCGAAAGGGCATTTTAGAAAGCGGCAGAGCGGATGATGCCACCCAGCCAAACTTACAGTTTAGTCAGTCGGACTTAGCGCCTCCTTCGACTAGACTTGAGGGGAATGCATGTGATCCGGTGGTAAGGCAGGGGACCCACGTCGGCAGCGGTCAACGACACGTGGAGGTCAAAGGTCAATAGGAGTGGCCCTGAGATCCTGCCGAGCAAACAGGACCTCTAATCGGCCAGCCGGATACCCCACAAGCCGAATGAAGTATAGCTCGACCGCAGGTCGAGCTTCCGACGCTCAAGGTAAAGGAGCTTATGGACCGAGCGGACAAACTACTCGATCGGAGCACAGATCATGGAGGTGTGATCCCATCTGAGCATAGAATCGAGGATCTTACCGCTCGGTCCGATGCATACACGTGCCCAAGTGCTAGGAGCGTCGAGCGGCAGGACCGCTTGGCCCTAGAACAGATAAGAGATGCAAAAAGATGAAAGGGACAGCTGGTAACATCATCCTCGAGACGCCTGCCGCCGACAAACAGCATGGTCGGCGGCTGGACCGGACAGAGTATCGTATGGTGGAAGTTTCCACCGTCACGTTAGGGATATGCTCGGACGATTGTGGAATGACGTCAGACATGCTTTCCCGACACATCCATTCTAAGGTATATCTGGGGAAGCGTGCACGCATCGATGAGCATGCTGCGCCTCCTCGGGGTCCTATATAAGGACCCCAAACTTCGACGGAGGTATGCATAATTCTCATCACTGTAGCCATAGTTACTCTACCTCCTTTCTTCTTCGTTGTCTGACTTGAGCGTCGGAGGGTCGTCGCCGGAAACCCCTTCCCGGCTCGGCTTCTTTGCAGGTTCGCCGGAGATCCACACCACCAGTCGAAGACAGCGGAGAGCGCCACGCCCCCAGTGTCCGTCGACTCAGCGCTCGGACAGGATCATTTGGGATTTCTTCTCTCATTTGGATAATGTTGTTAATATGGTGACATCTTCTCCTAAGCATATTTGTGAATTGCAAATTACTCAAAGAAGAGAAATAGAGTATTTGCTAGAAATTAGAAAAAATAATTCGAGACGTCGGTTAATCAGATGGGTAACTTACAACAAGTGGGGGCAACTCGTTGAAGTTCTTATTATGACTCCGTAAAGAATTTGATAGATATGTATGATGCCACTTGTAAGGTGCTTGAGCATCTAAGTGAACATAGTCCAAATACAAGTTCTCAGGCTGAAGTTGGTGGTATATATAAAAACATAACAAGCTTCAAATTTGTATTTGTCTTGCACTTCATGCGTAGGATTTTGGCCATCACTGATATTTTGTGTCAAGCCCTCCAGAAGAAAACTTAAGATATTTTGATTGCAATGAGATTTGTTTACAATTCAGAAATTGTCATTCAAGCATTGAGGGAAGATGATTGGGAAGAATTTCTATAGAAAGTGATTACATTTTGTTCAAAACATAATGTTTACATACCTGACTTCAACAGTTCATATAGGGTTGATCGTTCCCGTGGGCAAGAGTATCGTACAATTAAGCATCATTATTGATCCGGTGATAAGGACGGGGGATCCTCATCGGCGGAAGGTCAACGGCACGTGGAGGTCAAAGGTCAAAAGATTTAACCCTGAAATCGGCCGACCGGCCGACCGGATGAAGCAGGCTGAACGACCGGGTGAAGCGGGTTGGACGACCGGGCGATGCAGACCAACTGGGTTGGACGACCGGGCGATGCAGACCAACCGGGTTGGACGACCGGGCGATGCAGACCAGCCGACCATGAATCCCCCGAACCGAATGAAAGACAACCCGACTAGGGGTCGGGTTTCCGATGCTCGAGGTAAAAAGGCTTCAAGGGTTGAGCGGGATGTCCGTTTGGCCGGTGCACAAGGCAACACAGGCAGGAGCAGTCTCATCCGAGCATATGACCGATGCAGAAGTAATATGCTTGCCGAGCGGCCGAGCCGCTCGGCCCTTGAACAGACAGGGAGCGCAAGAGGACAAAGAAGACAGGGGATAACATCATCCTCGAGACACCTGCCGCCGACAAGCAGCAGAGTTGGCGGCCGAGCCGTACACAGAATCATACGGTGGAAGCTTCCACCGTCACATCCGGGATTTGCTCGGACGATTGTGGAATGGCACCAGAGGTACTTTTCTGACAGAGGCTTGTTAAGGTATGTTTGGGGAAGCGTGCACACATAGAGAAACGTGCCCGCGCTTCCCCGGGGTCCTATATAAGGACCCCAGACGTCGACAAAGGTATGCACACATCTTTACTGTAGCCTCATTACGCTGCCTCTCCCGTTGCCTGATTTGAGCTTCGGAGGGTCGTCGCCGGGAAACTCCTCCCGGCTCAGCTTCTTTGCAGGTTCGTCGAAGAGCTACACCACCCGTCGGAGACAGCGGAGCGTGCCACGTCCCCAGCATCCGTCGACTCAGCGCTCGGACAGGATCAAATTGGCGTCGTATGTGGGAACGCACCTGAATCCGAGCCAAGAAGATGGAAGAAGCTGGACGTCAACTTCAGGTAATGCTCTCTCCCGAAGAGCTCGAGGCACTCGTCCAAGCGCGAGCTGCAAAAATAGTGGAGCAGCAATAGAAAGCTCAGGCTGAGCGGGCAGCGCAACAGGCGACATCAGCCTCGGGTGGCCGAGCACCACCCGAAGATAGGTAGAAGAAGCTCTCAATATGGGGGCAAAACAAGGGGTCGGCCGGCACTCAGATGGGGGCGCCGCCCGCCCCGATACCTTTTCATTGGGCTTTGTTCCAGACGCCCTCGGAGGTAGCACAAGCTAACCAAGACAAGGGATCTTCATCGGACGAAGCACCCATCCGGGACGTCAGAAAAGGAAAGGCGCCCCGATCAGACGCATCTCCCGAGCGAACCAACCGGCAGTTCTCAGATGTCATTCTATGCGACCCACTGCCGAGGCATTATATGCCTCCTGCGATCGGGGAGTACAACGAGACAACAAACCCAGACGACCACCTGAGTAAGTTCGACAGCACCGCCACTCTGCATCAATACACAGATGGTGTGAAGTGCCGAGTATTCCTCACCACGCTTTCGGGATCGGCGCATCGGTGGTTTCGGAGACTGCTGGACGGATCCATCACAAGTTTCAAGGAATTCCAAACGGTGTTCTCCATCATTTTGCAAGCAGCAGGCGCCACCAGAAGACGAGCGTCAGCTTGTTTGCCATTAAGCAAGGCGCGAGGGAGCCACTCCGAGCGTACATTTAGCGCTTCAACCAGGTGGCCATGGACATTCCAACGGTCACCTCGGAAACAATGGTGAACGCGTTCACGCAAGGGTTTGTGGACGGTGGCTTCTTCCAATCGCTCATCCGGAAGCCGCCCCGGGACTACGACCACATGCTGCATAAAGCCAACGAATACATCAATATGGAGGAAGCCCAGGCGGCGAGATGAAAAGAAGCTCAGAGCGACCAACCAGCTCCCGCTGAGCGGAAGCAGCCCGTCAGTCACCAGCTACCTAGAGGACCGCGAGCCGAAGCCGCCCGTCCTCATCAGCACACTCGGCCGCACGTCACCCAGCAAGTCGCGGTTGATCGGCCCAAGCCCAAGGGGAAGGTATGGACCCCAATGTTTTGTTCACTCCATCAGTCGGCCACTCACAACACCCGCGACTGTCGGAGCCCCCTATCGCTCATCCTATGCCAAGGATAGAACCGTCGCCGATCGCCTTCACCAGACCAGCGACATCGACAACGGAGCCCCGGGCAAAGGATAGAAAGGCAAACCCCCGAGCGCTATCATCGTCAGCAGCACGGAGCCCCCCATCGAGCGTCGCATGAACGACCCCGACCATCCGCTCGGGAGGAGGAAAATAGGGACAACGCATCTCGGGGAGAGATCAACATCATCGCTTGGGGCCCGACCGGCGGAGATTCCAATAGAGCCAGAAAGGCACATGCAAGGCAGCTGAGGATCCACGCGGTCGCCTGCAGCCAAGAAAGGGCCAGCGGACCTGAGATCAGCTTCGGGCCTAGGGACCTCCAAGGAGTTGAAGTCTCACACGATGACGCCCTGATCATTCGAGCGGTAATAGCCAATTACACTATTCACCACATTTTCATTGACACAGGCAGCTCGGTCAACATAATATTTAAGAAGGCCTTCGACCAACTACAAATTGACCGAGCCGAACTACTGCCAATGACGACCCCCCTCCACGGATTCACGGGGAATGAAGTCTTGCCGGTCGGCCAAGTCCGACTAGCTATCTCGTTGGGCGAGGAGCCGCTCAGAAGGACAAGGACCACCACCTTCATCGTGGTTGATGCTCCTTCTGCATACAACGTCATCTTGGGGCGACCGACTCTCAACGAGTTCCGGACGGTCATCTCTACCTTCTGCCAGGAGATCAAATTCTCGGTGGAGGATCAAGTAGGGGAGGTACGGGGAGACCAGCTGGTCGCTCGAAGACGCTACGTGGAGATGGTCCGAGCCGAAGCAAAGTCCGCTCGGAAAGTGCCGCGGGTCAAGGTACATGCTATTACTGAAAAGCCACCTTCATTAATTTATGAAGAAAAGGAGGAGGTACAGATTGGCCCTTCCCGACCGGAGGCCACCACCTTCATAGCATCCGATCTGGAGGAGAAGCAGAAGAAGAAGTTGATCAAATGCTTGCGGTGAAACTGCGACGTATTCGCCTGGTCGACCCATGAGCTGCCAGAAGTCTTATGGGCCATCCGCACGATCCCTAAAGAGGGAATGGGAGTAACACCTTTCCATTTGGAGTATGGAGGCGAGGCGGTCGTCCCAGTCGAAGTCGGCGTAGAGTCCACCCGGATCCAGAACTACGATGAAGATAATGTCGAGCGGAGGCAGCTAGAATTGGACTTGATCAACGAGGAGCGAGCCAAAGCGTCCGTCTGGCTGATGACCTACAGGCAGAGAATGAAGCAAAACTACAACCGCCGCGTGATTACTCGAGCATTCCAGGTGGGCGACTTGGTCTGGAAGAAAGTGAAGCCGGTCGGGAACGTAGGCAAGCTGGAGGCTCCCTGGGCAGGACCATTCAAAGTCGTCGAGAAGCTCCGATCGGGAGCCTACTACTTGGAGGATGAGGAGGGACGAAAGCTAGAGAGGCCATGGAGCGCAAACCACCTCCAGCCCTAACGGGCTTGATGAAAGGTGAGCTGATGTAATATATTTTGAATATTCCGTTCGGATGTATCGTTTGGTTGCAGGAATAAAAGCTATAAGAACAAAGCAAAGGCATGATTCTGGTGCACCAAGCGGGTAGTAGCATGATGCAGTGGCAAAGACCCCGTGTCGTTCGGCTGGGAGTATATTATCCGAGCAAAATGCTCGATGGCAAAGACCCCTTGCCGTTCCGCCGGGAGTGTATTATCCGAGCAAAATGCTCGATGGCAAAGACCCCGTGCCGTTCGACCGGGAGTGTATTATCCGAGCAAAATGCTCAATGGCGAGGACCTCGTGCCGTTCGACCGGGAGTATATTATCCAAGCAAAATGCTCGATGGTGAAGACCCCGTGTCGTTCGGCCGGGAGTGTATTATCCGAGCAAAATGCTCGATGGTGAAGACCCCGTGCCGTTCGGCTGGGAGTATATTATCCGAGCAAAATGCTCGATGGTGAAGACCCCGTGTTGTTCGGCCGGGAGTATATTATCCGAGCAAGATGCTCGATGGTGAAGACCCCGTGTCGTCGGCCGGGAATATATTATCTGAGCCAAATGCTCATTTCTAAAGACCGTCGAGCGGCGACGTTAAACTCTAGAGTCGGACCGGCGACTATAAAACCCCCCGGCTTGAAGACCGTCGAGCGGCGACGTTAAACTCTAGAGTCGGACCAGCGACTATAAACCCCCTGGCTTGAAGACCGTCGAGCGGCAACGTTAAACTCTAGAGTCGGGCCGGCGACTATAAACCCCCCGGCTTGAAGACCGTCGAGCGGCGACGTTAAACTCTACAGTCGGACCGGCGACTATAAACCCCCCGGCTTGAAAACCGTCGAGCGGCGACGTTAAACTCTAGAGTCGGACCGGCGACTATAAACCCCCCCCCGGCTTGAAGACCGTCGAGCGGTGACGTTAAACTCTAGAGTCGGACCGGCGACTATAAACCCCCCGGTTTGAAGACCGTCGAGCGGCGACGTTAAACTCTAGAGTCGGACCCGCGACTATAAACCCCCCGGCTTGAAGACCGTCGAGTGGCGACGTTAAACTCTGGAGTCGGACCGGCGACTATAAACCCCCCAGCTTGAAGACCGTAAAGGGTCGACCTGTGAGTCGAATGTCCGATCGGTCAAGTCACCAAAGGTACTTCGCGAACATCTAACGAAAATTCCATTTAAAGAAATGGGTGTGTTCAGACGAGCGGCCCGATCATCAAAAATACTTCGCGAGGGATTCCTTTGGAGAGCAGGGCGAGAGACGATTAATTGGAAGGAAAGATAGGGGACATGAACAGTGGTTCGTGATCCGATCGGAAGACATAGGTATGAGCAATTTAACGGAAAAGGAAAAAAGAATAAGCTAACGAAAGGAAGGCATGTCTTCATTAAATTCAGGCCATTAAGGGCCGATCGGAAGGATTACAAAAACACTACTCAAGAAATTCATAAACAGTCTTCGGGATGGAGGAAAGAAGCGCCACGTAGTCTTCGGCCGGGATGGTTGCGGAGTCGGGAAGCTGACTCTTGGACTTCAGATAGTCTATCGTGGCAGAAATGGCCAGCTCAAAGGCAGTATACATCCGCTCGCAGACCTTCTCCGAAAATTCGTTCGAGCGGATGTGTTGTTACTTCAGGGCGGCGACCCGGCCTGGCTCGGCCTCCTGATATTCCTTGAAGACAACTTGGGAAGCTTCAAGAGACTCCTGCAAAGTCTTCAGTTCATCCTTATGTTTAATCGACTTGGCCGAGCGGCTCGCCTTCTCGCCGTCCAGCTGCTCCATCAGCTCCTTGATTCGTTGTTCCAGGCCCCGCGCCTCGACATTCTTCTTCTCCAGATCGACGATGGTCGTTTTCTTCCGATCGGTGTCCTGGCTTATTTTTCGGTCAAGTGTCTTGACCTGTCGTTCGTGTTAGAGTGTATACTAAAAGCCTAGCTTTTGGTATAAACATTTATCTAGAAATAAGAATCACATTGGTCAAATGTCTACATTTATGATATATGTAGTTGTTCAATTAATTTATATTGTAGATAACATGGTGTGTGGTGTCACACACAGAGGATCATGTTATCAGTACCTTATAAATTATAAACAGTAACTCACGACCATAATGGAAAGGAACAAACCATTGGAAGGTCGTAGTGTAATTAGGTATTAGTTTATCTTAACTATATAATTACACTAGTACACTTAGAGTGTATTGAGTAGGATCATTAGAGGTCGTTTCTTTTATACTGACATTATAAAGAAACAAAGACCTCAGTTATTATGGAAGTGTGTGCTCTTAATCCTAATATAATAACAAGCACATATATTTGATATTTATTTCTTTAATTTATCAATGGGTGAGATTTAGTTCGATAAATCAATAAGCCCGATAAGTTGGGAAATGATATCACTTATAGTGTGTGTTGTTGATTATAGAAGGAAACTGTGTCCTAGTAATCTAGGTTGAGAATGTCCCCAAGAGGAGCTCATAAGGATTGTCATGTTAAACCCTGCAGGTGGACTTAGTCCGACATGACGATAAGGTTGAGTGGTACTACTCTTGGACTAAGATATTAATTAAATGAGTTGTCAGTAACTCGCTTAATTAATGGACATTTGACATCTTAAACACAGGGAGACTAACACACTCATAATAAGAAGGAGCCCAAAATGTAATTTGGGATTGGTGCGGTAGTTCAATAATAGTTCTTTAGTGGAATGAATTATTATTGATGGAATTAAGTTGTGTGTTCAGGGCGAACAGGGGAAGCTTAATTTCATCGGGAGACCAAAACCAATTCCTCCTCTCGGTCCCTATCGTAGCCTCTTGTATATAGAGATTTATACCCACCACATACCCACCTTCTTACCCAACCAATGGGGCCGGCCAAGCCAAATGGTTGAGCCAAGTTGGTGGCCGGCCAACAGCTTGGAGCCCAAGCTTAGGTGGCCGACCACATCATATTAAAAGGATTTTTTAAAAATTATTTCTTATGTGGATATCATAGTTTTAAAAGAGAGTTTAAAAATAAATCTTTCCTTTTAAAGCTTTCTACAAAAGATTAAGAAAAGATTTGAAATCTTTCCTTATTTGTAGATTGAAAGGAGATTTTATTTTTAAGAAAAACTTTCCTTTTTAACCATGATAATAATTTAAAAGAAAAGTTTAAAAATTAAATATTCTCTTTTATTAGTTTCTACAAAAGATTAAGAAAAGATTTGATATCTTTCCTTATTTGTAGATTGAAAAGAGATTTTAATTTTTAGAGATAACTTTCCTTTTGAAAATTATCCACATGTTTAGAAGAAGAATTTTAATTTATAAAATTTCCTTTTTATTAACCAATCATGAAGGGATAAAAATTATTGGAGAAATTTTTATAAATTTCTAGAAACAAATTAGGAAGTTTTAATTCTTGTGTGAATTAAATTTTCCTTGTTTTGGGGAATTAGAAGTGGCCGGCCATTATTATTAAAAGAAGAAAATTGTTTTTTAATTAAAATAATTTTCTTTTTTATGACAAAAGAATTAAGGAATTTTTTATTAAAATTTCCTTATTTGTCAAGACCAAGGATTATAAAAGAGGGGGTAGAGGTGCCTTCACGGGTGATCAACTCTATTATTCTTCTCCTCTCTTTTCCTCCTTGGTGGCCGACCCTAGCTTCTTCCTCTTCTCTTCTTCTTATGGTCGGCGGCAACCTCTCTTGGAGCTCTTGATGGTGGCCGGTTCTAGCTAGGAGAAGAAGGAGAGAAAGGTGGTTTTGTTTCTTGCATCCCTTGGAGCTTGGTGGTGGTGGCCGGACCTCTACTTCTCTTGGAGAATTGTGGTGGCCGAAACTTGCAAAGAAGAAGAAGGTGCTTGGTGGTTCTCATCTCGGAAGATCGTTGCCCACACAACGTCTGAGGTTAGAAGAGGAATACGGTAGAAGATCAAGAGGTCTTTTTAGAAGGTATAACTAGTAATTTTTCCTTTCCGCATCATGCTAGTTATTTATGGAAATAATACCAAATACAAGAGGCTTACGATTCTAGTATTACGAATATGTTTTTCGAAGTTGTGTTCTTTTATTTTTCTTTTCCTTGTGATTTGATTGTTCTTTTTGGTTGACCTAAAGTTATTTTAGGAAATTAAATATTAGCTTTCCATAAAAGGTTTTGTCTAGTCGGTGGTGGTTGTTCCCATATCCAAGAAGGTCATGTGCCTCGCCACGTCAGTACTGGGAACCAATTATGGAAATTAATATTTAATGGAATTAATAACTTAGGTGATTTGGATCAAACGTGTTAAGTTCCGCAGGAGATCCAAGTCTAAACCTTAAAGAACAAATAGATTAAGTTTTGGATCAAACGTGTTAAGTTCCGCAGGCGATCCAAAATTTAATTTAAAAGAACACATGGTAGCTAGGAAAAGGTTCAGACCTTTGTACAAAATTTTTGTACAGTGGAACCTCTAGGTTTTCCGAGTAGCAACCAACAGTTCGAGTTTGGCCAAAGTATGGGCCTGGTCGGCCGTCTTCTTTTGTTCAGCCTTCAACAAATCTTGGGTCTTCTTGAGCTCTTTCTGCAGCTCGGCATAGGAGGGGCCCTGGGAGGACGGGTCACCCGAGCTCTTTAGCCTCTTTAGCTCCGCGTCCACCATGGCCAGACGATTGGAGACAGCGATCTCCTCCACCCACCTCTGACATAAACAAGATTATTAATAGCTGATCGGAGAGAGTGCGTAGAGGACTTCAAAGAAAACACACTTACCCCAGTGGCCTGCTGCATATGACTGTTGGCCAGGTTACCGAGCGGAATCATCGCGACACGTGCCCGAGCGTCGGCCCACATCTCGGCGAGGGGCCCCTTCATAGTGATCATATGCTCAGGCGCGATTGGCCGATCGGACTCGGGCAAGAGCTCCTCAGTGGGAAGATGCAGGGTGGCCCTAACGGTGCGGCTCTGGCCAGGAGACGTGTGAGCAGATGCGGAGGGAGCAGAGGCCGGGGCGGAGAACTTGGACAAAATAGCAGAGCGTTGGACCCGGCGGGGGGCAGGTGGGAGAGCGCTGATCAGCACAGCCTCAATAGGGTTGGTGGACAGATTCAACTGAGACGGAGTCTGATCGGAGGATACTGCCTCCACCATTGGAGTTTTACCGTGAGAATCGGACCCCGCCCGCTGGGATACACGAACAGCGGAAGTAGCTAATCGCAGCGGCGTCTCCGTCCAGCGTCTCTTTTGTCTGTGTGGCTGCTCGTCTTCCTGACCGGAGCCTTCCTCTTGCGTGGCTGGCTCCCTGTTTGAAGTGTTGCCTCCCGTCACCTCCATGGGCGAGGCCTGGGCGACCGACTCTTCTGCATGTGTGTCGCTCTCACCCTCGTGAGAGCCGACCGAAGTGATGCCCAGTCGCTCCATCTCTTTGGCGGCGGCCGCCTCGAGCGCCTCGGCTTTCCTCTTCAAAATCCCTTGCATCACGGACTCCATGACGATATTTGTTGCAAAGGAAAAAAGAAGAAAATCAGTTAGCACTCAAAGTACATGGGCAAGTGAAATTCTTACCGAAGCTGCTCGGAAGTGGAGTACGACTCGGACTCAGGCCGAATACGTACAGCACGCCTTCGGGTAGAAGCTTGTTGATATCAAGCTTCAGACCGGCCAGCAGGTTCGCGGCCTCGAGATAGTCCGGTCGGGTCTTAAATCTTTTCAGCTCGGGAGAGGTAGGCGGTCCGACCTGCCACTTGGTTTGGAAGGGAGCCCGCTCGGGGAAACGAAGATAAAAGTAATATTCTTTCCAGTGTTTATTGGAGGAGGGGAGTTTATCAAAAAAGACAAGGCCGGGCCGAGCCTGGAATAGATAGGTGCCCAGCTCGGACTGCTTGGGATAATAAAAATAGTAAAAAATCTCCGGTCGGAGAGGGATGCGGTGTATCTTGAACAATACCACCACTCCACACAAAAGGCTGAAAGTATTGGGAACTAATTGGACGAGCGGAATACCAAAGAAGTTGCAAACATCGGCGAAGAAGTGGTGAAGAGGAAACCACAGACCGGCTATGAATTGGTCGCGGAGAAAACAGATGGCTCCGCGCGGCGGTTTGTCAGGCCAAGCGGTTGGTGAGGGTAGAATGAGTTCGAAGTCAGACGGAATATCAAAACCATCGAGCAAAGTCTCGGCATCACGCCGGTCGAAGCGAGATTCCATGGTAGTATACCAGGGATCTAAAGTGGGTTCTACGGGTCGGGATGAACTGGCCATTATCCGATCTGACAGAAAGCAAAAGCCAAGAGAATAGAAAATGACACAAGGCAGGGAAAAGATGGGAGAAATAATGACCAGAAGACGGGAACTCGACGAAGAAGACGAGGAAAATAGAGAGGAGAAGAGGAGGAACCTTACGAAGAAGTTGGGGATCGAAGGAAGGCGGCGGAGAATCGTCGGAAAACAGAGAAGTGGGGTCACCGGAACACCGAAGCACCGAAGAGAGACGGAGGAGCACGAAAGCATAAATGCGGCGGAGGAAGGAGGCGACGACTTTATAAGGTCGGGCCCGATCGGCCTCGACCGTCCGATGCAAGTCACAGGAACCGAGGCCCCCATCGGGTCGTTCATTTCAAACCGCCGATGTCCCATCGGACACATCGTCGAGTCGTATGGTGACGTCAGCAGAAGCGCCACGTGGCGCCAGGTCATAGGGGCGCATTTAATGAGCGCCATTACGGCGCACAGCGCGCGTGCTTGGTCTTAATGGAGAAGATTTGCATGAATCCCGAGGAGATCCGAAGGGCGTCAGCAATGACGGGCGGCACGGTAGCAGA
The DNA here is from genome assembly GCF_018446385.1 of Zingiber officinale. NCBI lineage: Eukaryota > Viridiplantae > Streptophyta > Magnoliopsida > Zingiberales > Zingiberaceae > Zingiber > Zingiber officinale. The sequence goes on along the minus strand of NC_056000.1, from coordinate 61,198,146 downwards.
GCCAACGCTCGGAGGAGGCCGAGCGACCGAGGGAGGAACATTTCAGAAGGGGGTGGGGCGAGGTCATTCAGGCCGACCGGCAGTCCAGTCAGTCGGACTTAACGCCTCCTTCGACTAGACTTGAAGGGGAGGCATGTGATCCGGTGATAAGGACGGGGGATCCTCATCGGCGGAAGGTCAACGACACGTGGAGGTCAAAGGTCAAGAGATTCAACCCTGAGATCGGCCGACCGGCCGACCGGATGAAGCGGGCTGAACGACCGGATGAAGTGGGCTGGACGACGGGCGATGTAGACCGACCGACCATGAATCCCCCGAACCGAGTGAAAGACAACCCGACTAGGGGTCGGGTTTCCGATGCTCGAGGTAAAAAGGCTTCAAGGGTTGAGCGGGATGTCCGTTCGGCCGGTGCACAAGGCAACACAGGCAGGAGCAGTCTCATCCGAGCATATGACCGATGCAGAAGTAATATGCTTGCCGAGCGGCCGAGCCGCTCGGCCCTTGAACAGACAGGAAGCGCAAGAGGACAAAGAAGACAGGGGATAATATCATCCTTGAGACACCTGCCGCCGACAAGCAGCAGAGTTGGCGGCCGAGCCGTACACAGAATCATACGGTGGAAGCTTCCACCATCACATCCGGGATATGCTCGGATGATTGCGGAATGACGCCAGAGGTACTTTTCTGACAGAGGCTTGTTAAGGTATGTTTGGGGAAGCGTGCATGCATAGAGAAATGTGCCCGCGCTTCCCCGGGGTCCTATATAAGGACCCCTAGACGTCGACGAAGGTATGCACACATCTTTACTGTAGCCTCGTTACGCTGCCTCTCCCGTTGCCTGACTTGAGCGTCGGAGGGCCGTCGCCGGGAAACCCCTCCCGCTTGGCTTCTTTGCAGGTTCGTCAGAGAATTACACCACCAGTCGGAGACAGCGGAGCGTGCCACGCCCCCAGTGTCCGTCGACTCAGCGCTCGGACAGGATCAATTATCATTTTGATATTTTCAACAAAGCAATATATTTTCTTCTATTGGAGTTAAATACAGGATTTCATGAGACATCAGTAGAACTCCTTTCTCTTAGCTCAGCATTGGACCCTAAAAATCATTTGAATCATTCAACATGGATGACATTTGTTGGTTGCTACTCGGAAAACCTAGAGGTTCCGCTGTACAAAAATTTTGTACAAAGGTCTGAACCTTTTTTTAGCTACCATGTGTTCTTTTAAATTAAATTTTGGATCGCCTGCGGAACTTAACACGTTTGATCCAAAACTTAATCTATTTGTTCTTTTAGGTTTTGACTTGGATCTCCTGCGGAACTTAACACGTTTGATACAAATTACCTAAGTTATTAATTCCATTAAATATTAATTTCTAAAATTGGTTCCCAGTACTGACGTGGCGAGGCACATGGCCTTCTTGGATATGGGAGCAACCACCACCGACTAGACAAAACCTTTTAAGGAAAGCTAATATTTAATTTCCTAAAATAACTTTAGGTTAACCGAAAAGAACAATCAAATCACAAGGAAAAGAAAAACAAAAGAACACTATATCGAAAACAAATTCGAAACACTAGAATCGTATGCCTCTTGTATTTAGTATTATTTCCAAAAATAACTAGTATGATGCGGAAAGAAAAATTACTAGTTATACCTTTTAGAAAGACCTCTTGATCTTCTACCGTATTCCTCTTCTAACCTCGGACGTTGTGTGGGCAACGATCTTCCGAGATGAGAACCACCTTTCCACCTTCCTTCTTTCTTCTAGATTTCGGCCACAATAAACTCCTCCAAGGATGAAGAATTTCGGCCACCACCAATGCTCCAAGGGATGCTAGAGACGAGGCTTGCTTTCTCTCCTTCTTCTTCTTCCTTGATCCGGCCACAAACAAAAGCTCCACCAAGAGATAAGTTTCGGCCAACAAGAGGAGAGGAGAGAAATAGGGCCGGCCACCAAAACCAGAGAGGAGAGGAAAGAAAAAGAATAGAAGTTCACCTCTTGAAGGCTCCTCTACCTCCTCTTTTATAATCCTTAGTTTTGGCAAATAAGGAAATTTTAATAAAAACTTCCTTAATTCTTTTGCCATGAAAAGGAAAATTTTATTTAATTAAAAATAATTTTTCTTCTCACAATTATAATGGCCGTCCACACCTATTCTCCAAGCAAATAAAAAATTTAAACACAAATTAAAACTTCCTTATTTGCTTCCGGAAATTTTATAAAAAATTTCTCCAATAATTTTAATCTCTTCATGATTGGTAAAAAGGAAATTTTATAAATTAAATCTTTCTTTAAACATGTGGATAATTTCCGGAAAGTTATCTCTAAAAATTAAAATATCTTTTCAATCTACAAATAAGGAAAGATATCAAATCTTTTCTTAATCTTTTGTAAAAACTAATAAAAGAGAATTATTAATTTTTAAACTTTCTTTTAAATCATGAACATGGTTAAAAAGGAAAGTTTTTACCAAAATTAAAATCAACCTTTTAATCTACGAATAAGGAAAGAGATGTAGCTCTTCTCTTAATCTTTTGTAGAATCTTATAAAAGGAAAGATTTAAATTTTTAAACTCTCTTTTAAATCATGTTATCCACATAAGAAAATTTTAAAAAATAAAAAACCTTTTATTTTAATTTGGGCCGGCCACACCAAGCTTGAACCCAAGCTAGGGCCGACCACCTTGAAGCACCCATGAACCAAACTTTGGCCGGGCCTTGCTTGGTCTCCAAGCTAGCTTGGCCGTCCCCTATGGGATGGGTAAGAAAGTGGGTATAGGTGGGTATAGTACTCTATAATTAAGAGGCTACGATAGGGACCGAGAGGAGGAATTGGTTTTGGTCTCCCGATAAAATTAAGCATCCCGTGTTCGCCCCGAATACACAACTTAATTTTATAAATAATAATTCATTCCACTAGAGAACTATTATTGAACTACCGCACCAATCCCAAATTACATTTTGGGCTCCTTCTTATTATGAGTGTGTTAGTCTCCCTGTGTTTAAGATAACAAATGTCCACTAATTAAGTAAGTTACTGACAACTCACTTAATTAATATCTAGCTCCAAGAGTAGTACCACTCAACTTCATCGTCATGTCGGATTAAGTCCACCTGCAGGGTTTAACATGACAATTCTTATGAGCTCCTCTTGGGGACATTCTCAACCTAGATCACTAAGACACAGTTTCCTTCTATAATCAACAACACACACTATAAGTGATATCATTTCCCAACTTATCGGGTTTATTGATTTATCGAACTAAATCTCACCCATTGATAAATTAAAGAAATAAATATCAAATATATGTGCTTGTTATTATATTAGGATTATGAGCACACACCTCCATAATAACTGAGGTCTTTGTTCCTTCATAAAATCAGTATAAAAGGAACGACCTCAAATGGTCCTACTCAATACACTCTAAGTGTACTAGTGTAATTATATAGTTAAGATAAACTAACACCTAATTACACTACGACCTTCCAATGGTTTGTTCCTTTCCATCTTGGTCGTGAGCTACTGTTTATAATTTATAAGGAACCGATAACATGATCTTCTGTGTGTGACACCACACACTATGTTATCTACAATATAAATTAATTGAGCAACTACATTTATCGTAAATGTAGACATTTGACCAATGTAATTCTTATTTCTAGATAAATATTTATACCAAAAGCTAGGCTTTTAGTATACATCTTAACAATTTGCAAGCTTGCAAAGAAGTTTTACCCTCAGGATTTTACAAAATAAGATATTTATTTCTTGAGAATTGTGTTGCAACATTATCATAGTGATGTGATTACTGAACCTCGATTTCAAGTATCCTCTCTTTCTTAATTATGTCAGGAGTTGATTGTAAGTAGAAGATTAAAGAATTTTGTGATGCTGACACGATTGATTTATCTTGTGTTGGCATTACTCGTATCTACTGTTACATTGAAAAATCTTTTTCAACTATGAAACATATCAAAACTACAATCTGTAGCAAGATGGAGGATGATTTTCTTGCTGACTGTATGATCATTTATATTGAGTGAGAATTTGCAATGAATATAGATGTAGATTCTATTATTGACGAATATTACATTATAAAACATCGTCGGGCACGACTTAAATAGGTGAGATTGAATTATTATTTTTGATATATTCTATTAATTTTATTCATATATTTAACTTTTTTTAAAAATTAGTCACCCCTGTAATCAATTCCTAGCTTCGCCCTAGGGTCTTTTAACTCATGCAAAGGGTTATTCTGATGAGCTAAGGCTATGTTTACTCAAGAGTGTGGATGAGGAAAGGAAAGGAATCAACTATGGAAAGTTATCTTTGGAGGAAGAGAAAAGAAATGGTGAAGAAATCTTTTCCTTTGCACACTTGTTTACCTTGATAGAGGAAGGTGAATACTTATGATGTAATTTTGTAAATAAAAAAGGATGCATGCGTCATTTTTTTTGGTACATAGTGTAATTTTATGAGTTAAAAAGGCTACATGGGTCATTTTTTTTTGTATATGGTGTAATTTTGTGAATGCAAAAGGGGTACATGCGTCATTTTTTTTTCCATCCGTTGCTTTCCGTCCGATTTTGAGGTGATCGATTTTGGCTCAAAAATTATCCGCGGATGGATTGCGTTACTTTTCCTTCGGAAAATTTTAATGAAGTAAACGACTAAAACTTTTTCACTATGGAAACTTTTCCTTAATTTTGCTTTCCACTCTCCCAAGTAAACATAGCCTAAGTCTTTTGTTATTTATTGCACTTTTAAATCGCATTTAAATCGCATGGGGGCAATTCTAAGGAACCTCTAGGGTGAGAGTATTTTGGATCGATTTTGACACATTCGTTTCGTGGTCTGCACTCGCGGACCTCATTTGTTTGTGGTTATACAGACTAAATTGGACATGTGTAATTGCTAGTACCTCCAACAAAGTAACCCAATTGCTTATCAAACACATCAGTTTATCATGTTTTTAACCTCGTCTCCGACTGGCCCAACATACGCCCATACCAGATGACACACGCCCATCCCTGCTCAAACTGCTCTAGTAAATAATTAATCAAGTAGGATATCGTCGAATTTAGAGTTACCATCCGATTTTATGAAAATTGCACAGCAACTATCAAGCTAAATCTGGAAATTTTATAAATTTTATTTAGAAAAAAAATCTATAAATACATCGTACCTAAGAATCGAACTTTCAAACTGCTCCAGTAAATTTCCTAAGAGAAAAATCAAAAAGCCCCTTAATTATTAAATGATCAAAATAGCACTTCAAAATCATATTCAAATATCTTGATCTCAACTATTGTATGGGAGTAAATGATATAGCTCATCGCCAACTGTTATTATTATCGATCCCAATATAATACATGCAAGTGAATTATTAGAGGTGCTCTTTACATAAATATGTACAGTTGATAATTGATCCTAAAAATTTATTGAAGTAAATACTTATATAAATACCAACTATATCAATTGGGGTTTATATATCAGCTATTGTAGCAACAGACATAATTATTATTATTATTTTTTACTAATCAAGGTATCCCGGTCTTGGGCTTGCTAATCTAGGAAGTGGATGACTTAGGATGTGCTTAGTTGGAGGGAATGGAAATGAGGAATGGGAAAGGGATTGAAAGTTAGTGTTTGGAATGTTAATATTTGGAATGGAAATGATGGGGCCCACGGATTCAAACCCCTAAATATGGGATTTGGCCATTACCAAGTAAAATGGGGGGAATGGGAATGGTGGAATCCACGGATTCAAAACTCCTCATTCCCATTCTTACTTCAATGAATCACATTCCTAATCCCATTCCCTTCCACAAATCAAGCACCCCCTTAGTCTCATCAACTGATAACCGACCACTGATTAAATTGAGAAAGCAGGTTAGTACTCACATGACACCTCAATATCATCATTGATTCAAACTCTCATTCTAAATGATTCATATCTCTTACCATCACACCGTGCATGTGGTAGGGACAAGACAACTATGGCATAGTTGTTTTTTTGTTGACATCATGGATCTAGTTTATACCAATTAATCATGGGATGATTGACTTGGCCCTAAGGAAATTTTTATCAACTATCATGGTCAATCAGAAAATGCTCGTAATGGATGATCCATCAGTTCGGTATTCCAAGATCAACTGATTATTATAAGAAATTTATCCATTAATTTGTCAAAGCTAAAACTCAACTATTAGATATATGAAAAACTAAAAAATATGCTCGACCGTTACATCATTATCTCCGAGACAACTATGACATAGTTGTTGAAGTAAAATATGATAATGTGATAATGCTCAATCTAAGCGGTTCAATATCATCGACCCCCAGTTAAATATAACGGGTAAATTATAAAAGATATTTTATTTTAGTACAACAAACCTTTGCATGAGAGATTAAACATCCAACAAAGCATTTAATATCCACTAGGAATTGATCCTAAGATCTATTAGTCATTCATGTAGTTACTAACTGCATGTATCAATTCATGGGGTAATGAGTTTATGATATAGTTATTATAGTAGAAAAGTGATTATGCTCCCCCATGAGTTTCTTATAGTTTATTCTCATATTATTTAAATAAAGATAAATTATAATATCGAATTATAACGAATTATAACCGACCGTGAAATGGCTAAAACATTAAAAATAAAATAAAATAAAATCTTTCAAGCATGTGTCTTTCAAAATTCAATCCATATTCTATTATAACATATGTCACCTTCTAATTAATTAGTATCTCTCGGGGACAATTAGGCCATCGTTGTTACATTATTATATATAATAGTTGCTACATAAGTACTGCAAACGTATAAAAATAAATCAATTAACAAAATCCATACACACACATTTTAAACTTTTTACTACTTATTAAGAATTATTTAGATTTAATTAAAATCATTTTAACATACTCATATAATCATATTATTATTATTAAAATATAATAATAATTAATTATTAGCTACCAATACAGTGTAATTGCTAAATAAGCGACTGTTATAATTATAACAACCAATTAATTAATTAACTACTCTATAATTATAGCAACCAAATTAAATAGTTATGATAATTTTAAGGATATTGAAATAATTTGGATTAAGTTTAAATAATCATAATTAAATTAGTAAAAAAATATAAAATTATATATATATATATATATATATATATATATATATATATATATATATATATATAATTGAATTAATTTGTTTTTTATATTGTGTAATTGCTAATTTGCTACGTGTTAGCTCAACAACATTGGAATAAGGCACACAATACCATACAACAAGTTAAATATTTTGAGAGGTTAATCAATATCTAAGTTTTGACTCTTAACTACAGCTCACCTTAAAGATTTTCGATGACAAACAAAATTAGAAGGTTGACCATTTTAATAGGTTTTCTTAGGTATTTTTCGATTTATACTAATATAAAAATGATGTCATTTTTAAAATTAATCAGTTATAAAAATTGAATAGTTTGATTAAAAAAAATAGACGTTGGAATAAGTATTTCGAACGTAGACAGCCCGTCCTTTTTTTAAGGATATTTTTTAATAATTATTATAATTCCAAATGTTATATATATATATATACACGTGTTTGCACAGTGCGCGACTGTGCGCACAGGAGATCGCTCAGTTTTTTTTTTATTTTTTTGATTTTTTAATATTTTAAATTTAAAAAATCAATTAAAAAATTTAACATTTCCTTATATAAATTTTTAATATCTTAATATATCCCCTTAACATATTACAATACTCAATAAATGCTTAAATTAATTTTATTTTATTTTATTTTTAAAACCAAACGCTATAATTTAATTGGAAAGCCTAAACCCCAGAGGTAAAATTTTAAAAAAAAAATAACTTTAATACTATAACCAAAGCCTGAATCCTAGAAATAAACTCTTAAAAAAATATTTTATTATTTTTTTTCAATTATTTTTTAATTCATAAACAAATAATTAAAAAAAACAAAAACAATTAAAAAAAACTCATATACAGTGTTGAATCCTGTACGTGCACAGTTGTACATTGTGCGACGCACAGGATATCGAGAGTGGATTCTCTGATCCGTAAATTATGAATCAAAAGATGATATCTTATATGAGATTAGATAATTTAGATGAATCCTATCTATTTACAAAAGGGATCTATTAAATTATCTATTTTTATAAAAAAAAATATTCATAATTTGTGTGGATCAGAAAATCTCGTCTTATATTGGACAAAGTAAAAATATTAAAAGAATAATTTTAAATACCCCCTACCCACTACTGTGACTTTGTAAATGGTACGTGCCAATGCCTTTTGCCAATGTCAATGTCAGAAAGAAATCGGACGACTTTCTCAACTAATTTAATGTCCATTTTTTTCCTCAACAAGTTTAGCTCATGATTTTTTATCATTTGTTCTCAGGAAATAAAATTGTTTTTTAAAATAAAATATTCATTTCAAATCGTTTAGTTTACAAAGGATCAATTGCTAATGAACCTTTAACTTAAAAATATTTAATTTATTTTTGCACATTTTTGACTTTTTTTTAATGTTGGAATTGGAGGTGTTATTTGCAAGTCTTAGACGGGATCGAACTTTGTCTATGAACTAGATCGGGTCAAAATAATATGAGTGAATTACATTTTTAGTATCGGAAGTTACATTTTTTTAAAAAAAAAATTATCGTGTTATTTATAAATTCATATTCTTAACACGTTAATTTATATATATTTTTTTCAATTTCATTCATTTTTTTTTGCTCAGAATTCAAATTGACGTAATTACCTACCTGGTGGTAAATTTTGTAAGTCCATCTAAATATTAAAATAAATAAGAAATATAAATCAATGTCGCATCACTTTAAAAATAAAATTAATAAAACAATGAAATATAATGACTGTAATATATTTTTTAAAAATATATTCTGTTAAATTTATTTTTAAAAAGATGTGACTTTAATTTTACGTTCCATATTTATTTTAATATCTAGTAGTCTAAGTAGACTTAAAAAATTTATCAAGTGCACGACTTGTCCATAAAAATAAAAATACCTAAATTTATTTTCAGTATCACCGTCGTCATCTTAAGTAGTTACTGATAGTCAATTAAAATTTCAAAAAAAAAAAAGAAGGATTGAAATGAGAGAATAATACAAGTTAATGCATTAAAAATATGAATTCCAACATACTATGATTAAAATTGAAAAAAAGGGTGCAACTTACTCTGTCAAATAATATAGATAGTTTATAGTTTTTTAAACAAATAATATTTCTTCAGATTAGGCATAAATGTCTATCTTAAAAATATTAATTATAGATGAATTAGATACATTATACCCAAAGAGTTTGAATCATTTGTGATTAATACAATGAGTAAGATGGGACTTTCGAAGTTGGGTTAAACGTCAAGAGAGTTGGCTGATGTAGATCAAAGTCAAGAGAGGATCAACTCTCGGGTCATATCGATCAATATCATCCTGAAGTAAATCCAATGTTACAACCTAGTATTCTGGTCGATCAGACCAAAGGGCCGATCAGACACATTAGGTATATTGCTCGGTTGGACCGAACTCTATATTCAAGTATAGTGGTCGAGTACAAGATGAACCCCGACATAAAGTTCGACTAGACATATTGTCCAAGCGGATGTTGAATCCCCAGTCTACAGTCGGTCGACCCCAAAGTCGGTCGGACTCATGGGGCTTAGCTCTCCACTATGTAGAGGCAGGGCCCCCTAGTATATATCTGATCAACCCTAGAGCTGATCGAATTTATGGGGTCCAGCTCCCTACTCCAAATGCAAGACTTTCAATTTACATCTACTCAGCTCTAGAACCAGTTAGACCTCCAGGGCTTAGCTTTCCACTCATGGGCATAACCCTCAGCTTACATCTGCCCGTCCTATCTAGGGTCCAGTTCTCCACATGAGCATAACTCCTAGCCTATATATAGTCGATTGGCCCAGAACCCGTTAGACTCTCTTTAGGAGATAACATTATCAGAAAATTGAAACAACTTGTCGAGGAATACGTTATTACCCTAACATATGCACGCAATGGATCATTCCTCCATCTATAGGAAGGTTGTCGTACATACCCCACTATCTGATATATTTTGGCACCAGAGATTCTCTGTCACTTCATTAATGCAGAGGTTATGAAAGATGATATTAAAAGGGGCCCTCTCCGTTGACCAGGTATGCACATGAATGCATATTACACTGTTGTTCCACTGTTCATCATCTTCTCCATTCTCAATCGACTACTCTTGTGAATTGAGCGTCGGAGTATCTGCGTCGAGGACCCTTTCCTTGGTTCTCGCTCTAACGTTCTCGCTGGCTCTGTCTGTGGTGTCCACAGGTTTACAGTTCTTAGATCCAAGGTCACTTAGCATCATCTTATTCCAACTCAGATTCTTCTCCTAGTCAACTTACAAGTCACCTCAATGCCACCCATAGTCAGCACGCCATCTTCCCCCACTTTCAGACAAGATTAAATTTGGCATCGTATGTGTGAACTTTGCCTGAATCTAGAACATGGAGATGGAAGAAGTTGGACGACTCACCACTATCATCTTATCGCAAGAAGACTTAAAGCTACTAATAACGATCCGAGCGCAAAAATTAGTGCAGCAACAACAAGCAGCGGTCGGGGGTCCTCTGCCACATGACTCGGCTGCATTAATAGCAAGCCCTCACACCAAGCGAGGGACCCAAGTGGAAGCCCAAACTGGGTTCCAAGTTCCAACAAGTTCCTCCTCCTCCGATAGGCTTCATGCAAGCACTTGTGCAGTCAATAAGCTTGTCGCCTGTGCCATCCTCCTCGATCGTGTATCGCAAGACATTGTTCTGCACACCATTTGATGATATGGGACGGATGGAAAGACCCCAAGTATCATCTTTTGGAGGCGCGCCTGCTTGAGACCTTTAAAAGAAATAAGCGTTGATGACCAACATTATTTCCTCCGAGCGGATAAGTGTATTTTCAACCAAGAAATTTTAGAGGGCAAATTGTCGAGCCACTTCCGCCTTTTGGCGATCAGAGAATACGGAGGAGTGATCGACTCAAAATATCATCTACTTAAATTTAAAAATGCAACAATCCTTCATCAATACATGAATGGTGTTAAATGCCGAGTGTTTCTTACCTCTCTTTCTAACTCGGCACAAAGATGATTCAGCCAACTCTTGGCTAAATCTATTTTCTGTTTTAAAGATTTTTGCAAATTATTCCCGTATCACTTTACCATCAACAGGAGGTATCAAAAGAATAACCTAAGTTTGTTCATGATTAAGCAAGAGGCCAAAGAATCCTTGTGAACATACATCAAGCAATTCAACTAAGTGACGCTAGATGTTCCATCCACCACTTCCAAAATATTAATAACCGCTTTATCCCAAGGCCTTTTAGAAGGAGAATTTTTTTTAGCCCTAGTCAGAAAGTCCCCAAAGGACTTCAATGACCTATTGGGGAAAGCGGTCGAATACATTAATGTAGAGGAAACTCAGGTCGCGCAGAAGGAGATGACTATTTTAGCTTCGATCAATCAAATCAGTCGAAAATCACTACTATCTCCGGAATGCCCCAGAAACTCCTGCCTGAATATTCCACCAGTCCGAGAAGAAAGTGTAGCATAAGAAGTGGATCAATCACTACCTAAAAGGCATAAGCATTTTTGTGACTACCATTAATTTTCTCATCATGCTATCAATGAGTGTCATTAGTATGCCAAGAGGCTTCGTCGAACGTCCGAATCAAGAGAAGCAAATTAAGGATCAACCTCGCCCTCCTCTCAAGGATCTCCTTCAAGAACATAATAAAAAGAGCTGGGTAGACACTCAAAGTAAATAGTCGATCGACAAATTCGAGGATCAAAACATCCAAACGACATCTTGACATGAAGTCCAACCGACATTTCCAAACTAACGCTAATAGACAGTAATCAAAATGGGCAACATCCAACTTGCAAGTCAAATCTGATCGACAACTCCTAAATAGTTCCAGTTGCAGAATGCCCTGACCGACAACTCAGGCATACCAAACGATTCATTCGTCCCTATTTTACAACTTGAGATTATTCATTCAAGGTATTCAAGTCATACACCGTACCTCCAGACTCTCATGTCAACTGAGTGAGTTATAAATGAGCATGCCCTTGCGCCCATGTTCCAAAGCATTTAGGTCATACACTGTGCCTCCAAGTTCCAAGGCATTCAGGTGCCCCTAGGGTGTAGCACAGACGGTGAAATTTTTTAAAATAGTTTTAAAAATAATTTTTAATTTTTTTTTAACTTTGTTTAATTTTACTTTAATTTATTTTAATTTCATTTTAAATTTATTTAAAATTTAACTCTTAATTTTATTTTTAAATTTAACTTTTTAATCATCTCACCCAATCTATATTTTTAACTAGGAAATCCTATAATTTTGTGAGATGAATTAAGTTCAATTTCTGGGTTTGATTTAACTTTGTGTTAGATTCAAGTTTGACTTTGGGTTCAATAAATAGATATTTTTCGGATAAATTTCTGGCTATGTGAGTCACCTGAACATCATTAGAGTAACCATGCCTTCGAGGTTTTTTAAATAGTCCTATCTACTGAACTTAGTATAAAATCTTGGTCTAACTAGTTAGGATTCATAAGGGGTACCTTCAGTTAGTTCCACTGGGTCAAATGCACCAGGTTGAAGTCATATTTTCCTAGACATGCATAAACAAAGTTTCCTTAACCTACTATTATCCAAAAACTTCACCAGTATCGTAGGTTAAGTTAAACTTTTGTCTCTTTCTAATCTATTCCTAATTAACCTATCGGGAAAGTTATTCTTTTAGAGGTGTCATCTAATTTAGAGTCTCCTCCTAAATTATTGATTTTCCTTTTAAAATTTTTGTATAATTAAAGTTAATTTTATTTGAGATTTAATGTTCAATTTGTAATTTAAATTTAAGTTTTTAATTTTGAATTAATTAAATTCGTCAGATTATTCTTCTTTAAAAGAGTGTATTTAATATTTAATATTTAATATTTAATATTTAATATTTAAATTTTCTTTCAATCTAAAGTTAAGGTTATTTTTAGTGTTTAAGTTTTTATTAATTTTTAAATTTAAATTGATTAAATTGTTTGAATTATATTTTTTAAAGGTTTATCTTTTAATTTTTTTAATTATTAATTTCAAATTTTCTTTAATATTTAATTTTGAATTTATTAAATTTATTTTTGATTTTATTGGAGTGTTTGAATTTATTCTCATATTTTCTTTATCTTTAAGCTTATATTATTAATTGAATTTATTATATTAGTCTATCTTTAATTTTTTTTTTGTTAATTAAATTATCTTAGTTTTAGATAGAATTTTTTAGACTGATATTATCTAGATTATTAAATACTTTATTAAGGTATTTATTGATTTTATCCAAATCCATTTTCTCATTTTAACTTTTAAATTCGAATTTATTTTAATGTTTGACTTACTTATGTCTAAATGTTCACTTAATTTTAAATTTTATGAATTAACCAAATTATTTGAATTGGTTTGGTCATTGTTCTGTTTGACCAAGTTAAGGTTGATGTCGAATTGATCAAAGTCTTGATTAACTTGATTAGAATCTAGATTATTTTGTGGTTTTGAATTTAAATCATGTAAATCTAGATTATCTTGTACCATACTTGGGATAATTTCATATTTATCTGAATTATCATACAGATTATTTAAACTTCTATTGTTAGGGGGTATTTTGGTAAATTATACTAACCTTAAGTGCATCCCCTAATTCAATAGGCTTTTCGATTGGATTTGACTCGAGTCCATATTTGATTTTGACTTTATCCTCTAGCTCTAACGACTCCTCATGTAGCTTGATCAACTGGGTCCAAAGTTCATGTGCGTTATTGTACTTTTCAAGTATGCATAAAACATTGTTAGGTAAATATTACAAATAAGTTTACTTACATTTTTGTTCAGTTCTGAGTCCCGAGAAGACTTTCTCAATATCAACAAATTATCAAAATTTAGACTTCCTAAGAACCATTCCATTGCTCGCCTCCAGTAGTTGAAATCTTCTTGATCATATTATGGTGGTTCATGGATGTTTCGCCCTTCTTGAATATACATTGGTATACTTGCAAAAAAAATAGACAAGAAGCAAATTCCAAGACTTTTGTCTTGGGGTAAGTATTGTGTGAGATACAGAAATGAAGATATTTCATCATTTTTCTTAATAATAAAATATTAAAATAATAATAACAAGTATTATGACAAATTTTACCATAATGGTTATTTTGTCAAGTTAAACTAATAGTGAAAAAAAAATGAAGTGAATTTTTCAAAAAAAGATTGGAGGGAAAAAACGAAAGTCGTAATAATAATTTTTAAACGAAAATGATATTAAAATTTTCTTTTGAAAAGGACCCCGTTTGCCTAATTGGTGGTTGCACCAATTCAGAGAGGTACCCGCTCTGATACCACTTGTTGGATCGTAAAGAAACGCTAACGGGGGGGGGGGGGGGGGGAAATCAAGTACGTAACGGAAGAGAAAAATTGAAGCAACGCTAACACACCAAGGTTTACTTAGTTGAGAGCCTTCGTTGACTCTTACTCCAAGGCCTGCACATGAGAGTGCTTTCAGTGGACAATTTACTAATAGTTCGGAAAAGTATTATATGATAAGTACAAGAACTATAAAAGTTATCGACAATAAAGAAAACAAAACTGAGTCGCAGGTTGTCTGAGAAGATTCGCAGCGTCGCAGGAACATCTTTGGAGCAGCGCGCAAGAGCGCAATCGTAGAAGAAAGTTGTTTTACGGCTCTTGGTGGAAGGCTACTTATATAAGCAGTTCTGGGCGCTTGGATCCCTTTCAGGTGCCTGGACCGTGACATCGGTTTACCCAATCAACACGCTCCAAGCTGACAACAAAATTAGTTTTGGCATTCCGGGCGCCCTGACCAGTTTTGGGCGCTCGGACCAGCTCCGGGCGCCCGGATCCCTTCCGAGCACCCGGACCCCCATTTTCCAGCAACTCGTTTTCCTACAAAAAAAAAGATTAGTCCGAGGTAATAAAAATTATACTACCCTGCGAAGCAAAGTTAGCACAATATAATGAATAAAGTAGTAATTAGATTCTGCCTGCTTGAGACCATAATCTAGTCAAGATATCAATTTAGATTTCCCAAATTGATCTAAGTTGGATCGATGCCTACTATTCCCTCAAATGGGGAATGCGTCCTCACAAGTCACTCCCTTCCAGTGACTTACCTTAACTTACCGCCTTGCCAGACATCTGGTCAGCTCGTCGACCTGTCCGAATTTCGTGCTAGCTATCCGGTCAACCCGTTGACCTAGGTGGACTTCGTGTCAGATATCTGATCAGCCCGTCGACCTATCTGGAATTCGTATCAACTATCCGGTCAGTCTGTCGACCTAGCTGGATTTATTGCCAGATATCCGATCAACCCGTCAACCTATTTGGACTTTTCCTGCACACTTAGTTACATCATTAGATCATAACAAACCTAACTTAACTTACTTTGTCATTCATCAAAATTTGAGTTTGACCGTTATTGCAACCTGCACCAACAATAACAACTTTAAAAATAATAGGTATAAAGGCAGAGTTTATTTGATTACAATCTAGGTGGTTGTTAATCCAAAATAGATGAAAGCGTACTAAAATTTTTCTTAGTTGAAGGTGGAGAAATCTCTTGCACTATTTGAAAGCTTACAAATTAACTAGAAGTTTAATATAGAAGTTATTGTTCAAATTATTTTAATTACTATTATCAGGAGGCTTTTTGTAACCTCCTGGGATAAACTAGCCGTTGCTTTTCGTTGCTCGGAGGTGCCTTCAAGGAGATCCAAGGCGCCTCCAAGAAGATAAACTTTACCCTCTAGAGATAAAGCTCTATAATCTTCCAACGGCTATTGAAAGCACCTCCAACATGTTTGAGGGTGCCTTCTACATACTTGAAGGTGTCATCCATGATCAGACATTGAAGGCGCATTCTATCTCCTTGAAGGCGCCTCCAGCAGCTGCTTGCATATTCTAAAGTAAACCTCGAAGTTGGCTTTTCTTCGCGTGGGTGATACTTCGGCAGTCCGAAGTTGAGCTCACTCTAACCCAACTCCGACTTTTTCCTTGAGCAGGATTCCTCCTCGGCTTCTCGTCTCTCGGTTACGTCGTGTGGGTCCTTCTTGTCCATCGATGCACTCTTCCGTAGCTACTCGTCCCTTGGATACGTCTAGCCCGTCAACTCTCCTCCCATGCCATCCTTCTCGTCCGCTATGTCTTCCGCTCGACTTCTTGTGTTCCTAAGTTTCTGCACACTTAGACACAAGGATCAAACACAACATGACCTAACTTGACTTGTTTAACTACATCAAAATCAACTCGGTGCACTTACAGCTATAAGCGATTCTGCACTTGTGCCTGTGGTCCAGACTCTCATGCTGCCCAGACGAGTTATAAACGACCATGCCCTCACACCTGTCCCATACTCTCGTGTCGTCCGACCGAGGTATAAGTGAGCATACCCTCACACCTATGTTCTAGATTATTGTGTTGATCGACCGAGTTATAAGCAAGTATGCTCTCGCGCCCATGTTCTAAGGCATTCATGTCATACACTGTGCTTCAATCTCCAAGTATTCAAGTCATACACGATGCTTTCACTCTCCAAGGCATTCTGGTCATACACCATGCTTCCAGACTATCATGTCGACCAACCGACAAAGTTATAAATGAGTATGCTCTCATGCCTATCCCAAACTCTCGTGTTGTCTGGTCGAGTTATAAGCGAGTATGCCCTCGCGCCCGCCCCGAACTCTCGTGTTATTCGACAGAGTTATAAGCAAACCCACCCTCGTGCTTGTGCCTCCAGACTCTTGTATCGTCCGACCGAGTTATAAGCAAGCATGCCCTCGCGCTTTTATTCTAGACTCTCATGTCGCCTGGTCGAGTTATAAGGGAGTTTGCTCTCACGCTTGCCCCAGACTCTCGTGCCGCTCGACCGAGTTATAAATGAGTCTGCTCTCGCTCTTGTTTCAGATTCTCGTGTCATCCGATCTAGTTATAAGTCTGCTTGTTCTCACGTATGTTCTCAACTCTTATCATAACTGTGAACTATTCGAATGGGCAATGCTTCCAGATAAAACTCGAACAATAGAAATAAGATCGAGTGTCTGAGCCAATGACACTAAAGAACATAAGTGTCCAGTCAGTCGAGTTTGCAACCACCTTTGATTAGACTTGAAGGGGAGGCTAGTGATACGATGAGTAAGGTGGGATCCTCGAAGTTGGGTTTGACATCAAGAAAGTAAGATGATGTGGCAATCAAAGTCAAGAGGAGGTCAACTCTCGGGTTGTATCAATGTCATCCTGAAATAAGTTCAATGTTACTACCAAGTGCTCTAGTTGATTAGACCAAAGGGTCGATCGGACACGCTAGGTGCATTGCTCGGCTAGACTGAACTCTATATTCAAGTATTGAAACCGAGTGCAAGATGAACCCCAACATAAATTAAAGGTCAATCAGACATATTGTTCGAGAGGATGCCGAATCCCCAGTCTACAGTCGGTTGGCCTAGAGTCGGTTGAACTCATAGGGCTTGTCTCCCCACTACGCAAAGGCATGACCCCTAGTCTATATCTAGTCAGCCCCATAGTTGATCAAACTTACAAGGTCCAGCTCCCCACTTATCCAAAGACAAAGCTCTCAACTTACATCCGCTCGGCTCTAGAGCCAGTCAGACCTCCAGGGCTCAACTTCTCACTCATGGGCATGACCCTCAACTTACATCCACTCATTCTCGGTGCTGGTCAGACATCCGAGACTCAGTTCCCCACATGAGCATATATAGCTCCTAACCTATAACCGGTCAAACTCTCTTTAGGAGATAACATTATCAGAGAATTGTAGCAACCTGTCAGAAAATATGTTATTATTTCGACATATGCATGCAATGAAATCTTCCTCTGCCTATAGAAAGATTATCGTACATACTCTGACATCTCATTAATGCGGAGGTTATGAGAAGCAATATTAAAAGGGCTCCTTTCCATTAGCTAAGTACGTGCATAAATGCATACACATTCACACACTCATGCATTTACATTATTGTTCCACTATTCATCATCTTCTTCATTTCTCGCTTGGTTATTGTTTTGACTTTGTTGGTGCAACATCCCTCAGGTCAAGGTTGACCTGGGTGACCAAGCTGAGTCTTGGTTTGAGTTTAGATGTTTGACAATAAGAAATTGATTGAAGAAGAGTCAAGTAGGTCAAGGTTGACCGGATACTTGACAGGGAAGTCCTGGTGAGTGAAGCCAGACAGAAGGAAAACCCTAGTGAGTGAAGCTAGGTGAAAGTCCTGGTGAGTGAAGCCAGGTGAAAGCCCTAGTGAGTGAAGCTAGGCAGAAGGAAAACCCAAGTGAGTGAAGCTAGGTGAAAGTCCTGTGAGTGAAGCCAGGTGAAAGCCCTAGTGAGTGAAGCTAGGCAGATGGAAAACCCTAGTGAGTGAAGCTAGGTGAAAGTCCTGGTGAGTGAAGCCAGGTGAAAGCCCTAGTGAGTGAAGCTAGGCAGATGGAAAACCCTAGTGAGTGAAGCTAGGTGAAAGTCCTGGTGAGTGAAACCAGGCAAGGGAAAATCCAGATGGATCAGGGATGATCGGACATCTGGTGTTGGGAAGTCCAAGTAGGTCAAGGGAGTGACCAGATACTTGGCATGAATAGAAAAGTCTAAGTGGGTCAAAGGGATTGACCAGACACTTGGTGGGAAGTCCTAGCAGTCAAAGGGTGACCGGATGCTGGGCATGATGTACCAACAGTCAAGGTTGACCGGATGTTGGTTTGAGAGGCTTGGAACTTGGTTTTAGGCAAAAACCAAGTGTTGGATCGATCGATGGATCGATCCGGGATCTGATCGATCGGTGGATCGATCCGAGCTTTCCAAGCGAGCGAGAGCCTGCGGATCGATCCGTGGATCGATCCGGATGTTCAATCGATCGGTGGATCGATTGGGGCCTGGAGTTCGCGTGCAAGGATCGCGAGAAGAGCACAGAGGCGCTCTGGATCGATCCGTGGATCGATCCAAAGCCTCCCCGATCGATTGGGAACATTCGAATCGATCGGGATCCGACCGTTGGCGTCGATAAAGGCCGCAGGCGTTCATTTCCTTCGGTATCCCTTCTCCGATTCACTCCAGATTTCTCGCCAGCTCCTCCACAGCACTCACAAAGCTCAGATCGCCAGTTCTTGAAGGATCTGGGAAGGTTTCCAAGTCAAGAGGCGGATCAAAGTCAAAGAAGAGAAGCTAGGGTTAGGGTTTGTACTTATTGTAAGCTTGTAAGCTTGTATTTCTTGTATCCTTTCCTTCTCTTCTTGTATTGAGTCTTGTAGGGCTTCTCCGCCCTTGGTAGTTACCATAAAGGAGAGTTTTATTTAGTGGAGGGTGTGTGTGTTGGTGTGGATCCTTGGATTAGTCACCTCTTGTGAGGTGGATACCAAGTAAACCAACCGTGTTAGCGTTGTGTGATTGTTTCTGTATTTTCCGCTGCACATCTTTGAAGAAACAAGCACCGAGCGAACGCGACGAGCTATTCACCCCCCCTCTAGCTACTTTTGGTCCTAACAAGTGGTATCAGAGCGAGGTCGCTCTTCACCGGAATCATCACCGGAAGGGTCAAGCATAACAAGAAAAGCTAGAGGGGTGAAAAAGTTGGAGCAAATTCTTCAAGTTCAAGATTTTATCAAGCTCAACTTCAAGATGCAATTCCAAGATGGACTTGGATTTGACACAAGGGTGGCTCCACCATATTCATCTACAAGCTTCGATTCTTGGAAATCAAGAATCGAAAATTTTCTTATGATGGAGATAGAGCAATGGTTTGCTCTCATGGAAGGTTTTGAAGCTCCCACAAATTCCAAGGGCAAAGTACTCAAAAGGAGCAAGTGGAGCAAAGACCAAATCCAAAGATGTGAGGCCAATGACAAAGTGACCAAGCTTTTGGTCAATTTATTGCCAAGCAACATCTTGGAACAAATTGGAGAGTTTGAAGATGCCAAGGAGCTTTGGAGCAAATTGGCAAGAATTCATAAGACCCCCTCCACTGTACCAAATCAAGGAGAATCCAAAGAGGGCGACTCATTGGATCAAGACCAAGAGGAGGACTCCGAGGTTGAGAGATGCTCAACCTCCGAAGAAGAAGTTCAAGAAGAAGCTTCATCTTCAAGGGAATGCAACGAAGGGAACAAGGAGGGAGCATACTCCTTGTTTCATATTCAAGATGATGAAGCCTCCACCTCTAGGATTGAGGGGGAGCAATCCTTGGTGACACCGGATCAAGAAGAAAGAGAAGCTTCTACATCCGGGTCAAGAGATGAAGAGATTGAAGAAGCTTCTACCTCCACGAGTCAAGAAAAATCAAATGGAGGAGAATCAAGATCGGATCAAGAGGAAGCTTCTACCTCCGGATCCAAAGGGAAAGATGTCACCCCTACAAGCAAAGGTATAAATATTTCAATTAAAAATAAAAATCATATTATATGCTTTGAGTGTAGGAAACATGGGCACTACAAGAGCAAGTGCCCTAAATTGGCCAAGAAGAAGGGCTAAGTGGCACAAAAGGGCAAGGCGAAGCCCAAGGAGACCATCCCCGGAATAAAAAGGAGCAAGGAGCACATTGTGTGCTTTTCTTGCAACCAAAAAGGGCATTACCGAAGTCAATGCCCCAAGGGGAAGAAGATGGTCAAGGCTCGAGGAGGCATTCGTTAAGGGGGAGCCTCCAAGGTAAAGAAGAAGGTAACATTTATTGAGCCTACCCCTTTACATTATGGTAAAAAGCATGATAGTTCTAACTTATATCATTTTAATGCTATTTACCATGAAAATAGAAAGCATGATAGCGTTAAAGAAAAACATATAGCTTTTCATGCTAAAACCACTACACCTAAGGCTAGGAATGTAGGTAAAAGTCTAGGCAAGAACTCTAAGGATTTTAGATACAAGCCCAAGAACAAATATGCTCATGAATCAAATGAAAAATCTAAAACTAAGGACTTAGTGATAGAAAATCAAGTCTTGAGGTCAAGGCTTGATAAAATGGAAAGGACCCTAAAAAGGATGGAAAATATCCTAAAAGGGCAAAATGAGCATAGCCTAGGTCTAGGAGCACAAAGGTCATCTAATGGCCATAGAGGTTTGGGATACAAACCAAAGGCTAAGAAGGATGTGCCCTCTTACCATAGAGTTCCATATAGTTATGGAACAAACCCTAGGTCTAGTGGTCAAGCCAAGAATACTAGGGAAGTCATCCCTAAGAGTATTTTTGCAATAAATGTGACTAAGACTTCTAAGAAGTCTAAGAAAGTCACAAAGAAGGTTATAAGGGAAGCTATCCCTAGAGTTGACCTAGAAAATGTGACCAAGGCTTCTAAGAAGCCCAACATGGTCACTAGGAAGGTATCTAGGGAAGTTATCCCTAGTGAGTACCTAGAGCATCCAAGGAGCACAAATAGGTGTTGGGTTCCTAGGAGCATCTTCTCTACCCCATAGATGGGTTAGAGAGTGTCAACTCCGATTAGAAGGGTAGTTAACCTGACTTTGAGGAAATTGACACTCAAGGAGCATTTTCAAGGTTTTTGTTAACCTTTGAAAATGAAGTGGATCTTTGTTTACTCCTTGAAAGAGTAAAATGTGCCTAATGGTGGAAGAATTGATTTTAATCTTAAATGACACATATTGGGAAATTCATAAGAACTATCAAGTTGGGATTTTGGTATGTTCTTAGGCAATTTAAGGCAATCCGGGCCTTAATTTAAAAGTGCTACTCTTGAGGAAAAATAGAATATGCCAACATTTGAGGACATGTTTATTTTCAATTGGCATACATTAAATCAAGGAAATTAGAAATGCCAATTTAGGCTTTGGCATTCTCTTGTAGCACTTTAGGGCAATCTAGGTTTAAGGTGTAAGTTTAGCTAAGACTTTAAGGATACTTAGATAGTTAATCTAGGTATATTTTATTTATGCTAAATCTTGCCATGATTGTTTGCCCATCATATGCCATGACATCATGTCTAGTTTTGCATTCATGTTTTATTATGAAAAATCCAAAAATACCATGTCATGACATTCATACATCATGTAGTAATAGGATATTTTCTTTTGATGTATGCCATAACATAATCATGCATTAAGTTTAATTCCTTGTAATTAAGGACAAATGGCATTTAACGACACTTATTGACAAGTGACATCCTAGGTGGATGTCTAATATTTCTAAAATGCCTAGATAGATATGCATGATCCCTAGATTAGGGCAAAAACCAAAATTTACATCTCACAAAGACTATAAGGTGACTTGTATGTGATTAGTGCACATTAGATACAAGTGAGATGTTAGGAAGATGAACAAAACTCAAGATGTTGATTTAGTGCATTCTTTTGAGTTTTAGGTTCATCAAAACACATAGTTATGTGTTTTCCCATCATTGGGAAAGCTAATGTACAAGTCATGTGCATTATGCCCAAGGAACATGATGGGATATTGGTTTTGAAAATATTTTTAAAATGTTTTTGGAAAACCTTGGTGAAGGCTATCTTTTGATAGTAATCACCATTGAATAGTTAGACACAAACTTGAAGAAAAACACTAAAGTTTTTGCAAGTTTTCAAGTTTGTGTCAATCTTTGAAAATATGATGTATTTTCATAGAAAGCTATTTTTCCATGATAGTATATGCCCTAAATAATGTCTACACGAAATTTCATGATTTTTGGATTTTTGTAGAATTTTCTAGGGGTTTCTGAAGTTGACTGAAATGGAATTTCAGCAACTATCAGAGCTCCGATCGATCCATGGATCGATTGGAGTGCCCGAATCGATCCGTGGATCGATTCAGAAGGCAAGTCTCCCGCGAGCAGAAGCTCGCTGGATCGATCAGCCGATCGATCCAAGTAGTCTGAATCGATCAGTGGATCGATTCAGAAAGGTTCAATCGATTGGAACCCAACTCCAATCGATCCAAGTTGCTGATTTTGGCTGGGAAGGCTTGATTTCAGCATCTTTGAACCTCTTTGAGTCTAGGTAACCATTCCAAACCCCTAAAATACATTTGTATACATACAAAGGGTGTTTTCATGAGAAAACAAGGATGGATTGGTTAAGGAAGGCTTCATTGAAATTTAGGTTGAGGTCTGTTTCAAATTTTGAGTATTTGAACCTCAAAACTTCTAAATTTGGGTTTCCTAAAGGTTTAGGGATTCCAAGTCATTGTTGGTGCAATGACAGAAGTCACCACCATGTCTTTAGGGGGAGGGACTCTTTAAAGACATGAAAAATTACTTTTCATGAACCTTGGAAGGTGGTTAACCTTCTTTAAAGAAAATGCTCATGTATGAGCTTTTGAACTTGAAATGGGGAGTGGATCTCCTCATTATTTCAAGTGGGAACTCAAGTGGTTAGATAATGCTCAAGGTTGGGTATTTGTCTACATTGAGGGAGAAGTTAAGGATAAATGAAGGGTATGGGACCTTCATTATCGTGTTGATCACAACGAGTGATGTTGTGAACAATGATGAGTAACTCTTCATGGGGAGAGTCGTCAACAAATGGATTTGTTGATGTGTACCCAAAATTGGGGCATGGGTTGATGTGTGCCCAAAGATGGGTTGATGTGTGCCAATAGGGGAGAATGAAAGGACCTATGAATGGGTGTAAGTTAGGCTTTCATTACCTAGAGGGAGTGTGCCCTCGTAGGGGAGAATGAAGAGCTTAATTTATATGTTCATTACCTAGTGGCATGAAGATTGAGGCTATAGGATTAGCCTAACTTACATGTGGTATTGTAAGTGTTATTGTGGTATTGTCAAACATCAAAGGGGAGATTGTTGGTGCAACATTCCTCGGGTCAAGGTTGACTGGTGACCAAGGTGAGTCTTGGTTTGAGTTTAGATGTTTGATAAGAAATTGATTGAAGAAGAGTCAAG
Organism: Zingiber officinale; assembly: GCF_018446385.1. Classification (NCBI taxonomy): domain Eukaryota; kingdom Viridiplantae; phylum Streptophyta; class Magnoliopsida; order Zingiberales; family Zingiberaceae; genus Zingiber; species Zingiber officinale. The sequence continues at coordinate 61,174,142 of NC_056000.1, read as the reverse complement.
TAGGTCAAGGTTGACGGATACTTGGAAGTCTTGGTGAGTGAAGCCGGCGGAAGGAAAACCCTAGTGAGTGAAGCTAGGTGAAAGTCCCGTGAGTGAAGCCGGGAAACCCTAGTGAGTGAAGCTAGGTGAAAGTCCCGTGAGTGAAGCCGGTGAAAGCCCTAGTGGTGAAGCTAGGCGGATGGAAAACCCTAGTGAGTGAAGCTAGGTGAAAGTCCCGGTGAGTGAAGCCGGTGAAAGCCCTAGTGAGTGAAGCTGGGCGGAAGGAAAACCTTAGTGAGTGAAGCTGGGTGAAAGTCCCGGTGAGTGAAGCCGTGAAAGCCTAGTGAGTGAAGCTGGCGGATGGAAAACCCTAGTGAGTGAAGCTGGGTGAAAGTCCCGTGAGTGAAGGCGGTGAAAGCCCTAGTGGTGAAGCTAGGCGGATGGAAAACCCTAGTGAGTGAAGGTGGGTGAAAGTCCCGGTGAGTGAAGCCGGGCGAGGAAAATCCAGATGGATCGAGGATGATCGGACATCCGGTGTTGGGAAGTCCAAGTAGGTCAAGGGGTGACCGGATACTTGGCATGAATAGAAAAGTCTAAGTGGGTCGAAGGATTGACCGGACACTTGGTGGGAAGTCCTAGCGGGTAAAGGAGTGACCGGATGCTAGGCATGATGTACCAACAGTCAAGGTTGACCGGATGTTGGTTTGAGGCTTGGAACTTGGTTTTGGGCAAAACCAAGTGTTGGATCGATCGATGGATCGATCCAGGATCTGGATCGATCGGTGGATCGATCGGCTTCTCCGCGAAAGCCTCCGGATCGATCCGTGGATCGATCCGGATGTTCCAATCGATCGATGGATCGATTGGGGCCGTCGCGCGATAAGCGCCGGATCGATCCAGGGTTCGATCAGAAGCTCGGATCGATCCGTGGATCGATCCAAAGCCTTCCCGATCGATTGGGAACATTCGAATCGATCGGGATCCGACCGTTGGCGTCGATAAAGGCCGCAGGCGTTCATTTCCTTCGGTATCCCTTCTCCGATTCACTCCAGATTTCTCGCCAGCTCCTCCACAGCACTCACAAAGCTCAGATCGCCAGTTCTTGAAGGATCTTGGAAGGTTTCCAAGTCAAGAGGCGGATCAAAGTCAAAGAAGAGAAGCTAGGGTTAGGGTTTGTACTCATCGTAAGCTTGTAAGCTTGTATTTCTTGTATCCTTTCCTTCTCTTCTTGTATTGAGTCTTGTAGGGCTTCTCCGCCCTTGGTAGTTACCATAAAGGAGAGTTTTATTTAGTGGAGGGTGTGTGTGTTGGTGTGGATCCTTGGATTAGTCACCTCTTGTGAGGTGGATACCAAGTAAACCAACCGTGTTAGCGTTGTGTGATTGTTTCTGTATTTTCCGCTGCACATCTTTGAAGAAACAAGCAACGCCAAGCACCGAGCGAACGCGACGAGCTATTCACCCCCCCTCTAGTTACTTTTGGTCCTAACAGACTTGAGCGTCGGAGTACCTATGCCAGAGATCCCTTCCTTAGTTCTCGCTCTAATGTTTCCGTTGACTTTATCTATGATGTGCATAGGTCCATAACTCATAGCTCCAGAGTCACTTAGTACAATCTTTTTTCAACTCACAGTTTTCTCCCAGTTAACGTACAAGGCACTTGACACCACGCCTAATCAGCGCGCCATCTCTCTCACTTCCATAGGCGCGCTGCCTCATTTCCAGACAGAATCAGTGATATTGAGCCATTTATACGTTCCATTTGTATCTTTTAATTTACCCTGATAATTAATAAAACACCGGTCTAAATCAAACCCTTTGCCCTGTGAGTTCTGTTGTTGCAGAGAAATTCTATATTTTCGTCCCTCTAATAGTCTAATATGCGCTGAAAGTAAGAATATTTTCGGGATAAAAAGAATATAACGAGACGTTTATTATAATAAAAAGGCTTTTATACGTGGCCGTCCTTTTGATTTTTGTTTTTTATAACTAATTATTTAAAAATAATAAACGTAAAGTTTTAAAAGGACAAGTGACTGAATTATATTATTTTATATAGTTCGGAAAGTACAAAAAAAATTCTTATACGGAATTAAAAAATACAACATATAAAATACATACTATTTTTAAATTATCCCTCAAATTCTCATTATTATTAAAGTTATCTTTTAATATTTTTTTACTCACTTCAATTACATCTTAATATTTTATTAGACCTTTAATAACTAATTTAGATTAATCCTAAAATAAAATTATGTTATTTTTATATTAAAAATAAATTAAAATATATTAATAATTTTTAAAATTATTTTATATAAAAAATGTATATTACAATACTGCGAGGGAAAATTTTTTATAAATATTTTAAAATATCTAATATAAAAAATTAAATTTATTTTTTTATAAAAAATCTGTTATAATAGTTTATTATTATGATTATTATGATAGCTTCCATTTATTATAGTAGGCATTACTGCCTAAGGGCAATAACATTATCATTATTATCACTCATGACAATAGATTATCTTTTTAAGTCTTTATCATTTTAGAAATTATAATTATAATTTGAGCGTAGTTTTTTAAAAACAGCAAAATCTTGAGGCCTTTTGAAAATTCGCCATTTTAACTTTGATGAGGCTATTCTGGTCATTTAATACTTTTTTTAATATATATTCTGAAGACCTACGAAAGAGAAACGAAAGAGAAAGCGAAAAGAAGAAAGAGAAAAGAGGGATTAGAGAGAGAGAGAGAGAGAGAGAGAGAGGGATACGGAGAGCGGGCGATTTGAGTTTGGGCAGCCGCTCCGCCTCCCTGGAGCCGCCGTCAGACGGCGCTGTGCCGGTCATCGCCATGGTTTCCGATCAAGAGATCGCCAGCTGCATCGAGTCCGTCCTGCGGCAGTCAGCAGATCCTGTCGGCACCCTATCCGGAGTCGTCCGCCAGGTCGAGGCCAAGCTAGGCGTCGACCTCTCGCACAAGTCCACCTTCATACGAGACCAGATCGAGCTCCTTCTCGGCCCCTCCAGGGCACCTCCGGCCGCCCTTCTTGCTCCGCAGCAGCCTCCTCCCACTGCTTCCCCGCATAACCCCTACTTCCTCCTGCCCCACCTCCAGCTACAACATCAGATCGCCAGTCAGCAGCCAGCTTCCTCCGTGTCCCCAAATCCTTTTCCCCCTCAGCAGCACCCTGGAATCGCCTTCCAGTATCCCCCGCCACCGCCTCTGCCAGCTGCTGCTGTCATGGCGGCATATCACCTCCAACAACAGCTCCACCAGACACCGCAGGGCGTCTCTTCTGCTATCCGCACCCCACCTGTGGCTGTCGCTCTGTCTGCTCCCAAGGAAAGGTACTACCTTTTGCTCGTAGCACATTATACACATCAACCGCGTTATTTTGAGGCTTGTATTGAGCCACCCCTTAATTTTAAACTATCGATGCTCCACCCTTTATTTGATCCTATTTCCATTATATATAGATATATTTCTTTTTCCTTATTTGAGCATGGAGATTAATGGTTTGGGCGTCCATAATAAGGAGTCGGAGAGTTTGTTCAACATATTAGTTTATCTTTAGACGCGTGAGTGAGTTAAATGTGTATCACGTCTTGTTGTTATTTTGTGGGCTCATCTTAAGATTTGGAACATCCAAGCTTAGACAAAAAAGATAAAACAAAAGAACACGAAGAAAGAATATACTGCAAGATCATAGTCGCAAATGCGTGCTTGAGAACTGCAGTTTTTGTAATTTTGTGTTGGTGAACTAGAGTGCTATCAAACATTTAATTGATTGCTACTTTATTTGCCAAGCCCCTCATGATCCTGGCTGTTTACCTATGTAAGAGATTTGAAAAATCAAATTCTGGTTTCTCTACTTCTCTTTATTCCATTCATGGCTTGTACCAATTCACAAGGCTTGCAGCAGTTTGGAATAGGTAGACCCGTAATGCAATGTGCTTAAGCCTTAATACAGTACTATTTGTAATTATACTTGATTTGCATGTAACAGAGAATTTTGGTCTTATTCTTACAATTTTTCAAGAGAAGATTTGTTCTCTTTTTTTGTGTATAGATTGGTAACTGAACCTACTCATGTCATAATCTTAATCATCATCGTCATTATAAGGATTAAATTATTGTTAGTCCCAAGGATTTGAGGTCAGATCCTTTGGCGAACCATATAGAAAGCTACACCATTAGTAACCTAATCTGTTAGTCTTACCCTCTAGAAAAAGGATCTACTTATTCCACTTCACTATGGCCTTTGTTTCCCGACCCCTCCCTGGTTCCTTGATGATTTTATAGGGAGGGGTCGAGGAAAAGTGACCCTTCCCTCTCTTGACTCATTATGTCAATTATGTTTCAACCCATTTTTATATTGTGTAATTAACTTGAGACAAGAACCAAAACATATACTTCATGAATATTTCATGCAAGGATGTATGCTGGGCCTTTGTTTTTTCGAATTTTATTGGGGAGGTAATCAATTGAAGGGGAGCCTTGGCGCAACGGTAAAGTTGTTTCTTTGTGACCAAAAGGTCACGGGTTCAAATCTTGGAAACAGCCTCTTGCAAAAAAAGTAAGGTAAGGCTGCGTACAATGGATCCTTCCCCGGGACCCTGCATAGCAAGAGCTTCGTGTACCGGGCTGTCCTTTTTTTTTTTTATTTTTTTATTGGGGAGGTAATCAATTACTAATGAACTTGAATTGGTAGTGTTGTGGCAGATAGATGTTGAGCCTCAATGACAGCAGATAGATAGATGTTGAGCCTCGTGTTCTGGGACCAACCTTCTCTTGCATTTTTAATTTTCATAGCAAGATAGATGTTTTTTTTGTAAAAAAAAATTATTTATAGTTCATCAATACATTCTGTCGATGAATATATTAAAAAATGCATAAATTTGGTACTTTATGTATTATTCTGATCTGTGGGGTTCTGTGGTTGGTATTGTTTACTGTTATTTCATGTACGGTACAGTGCACCACCTAAGGCTAAAAGAAAAGGTGGTCCTGGTGGTCTAAACAAAGTTTGTGGCGTTTCACCTGAACTCCAGCCCATTGTTGGTGAGGCAGCAATGTCAAGAACTGAGGTCCTTCTTACAATCAGCAAATTCACTGTTCCAAACCTTGCTCCAACAGTTGCTATTGTTCTATATATACTCATCACACATCTCACTGCAGATTGTGAAGCAGCTCTGGGCTTACATCCGAAAAAACAATCTCCAAGATCCTAATAATAAGAGGAAGATCATATGTAATGATGAACTGCAGCGGGTGTTTGAGACTGACAGTACTGACATGTTCAAAATGAACAAACTGTTAGCTAAACATATTCTTCCTCTTGATTGTGCAAGTATGCTGTTTATCTTGCATATTTGTGTGTGCATCTTTGTCATGAAAAACTGAAGAATAGAATGTTTTGTTTCTTACTCAGAAGAGACTGCTCCTGAGATTAAAAGGCTAAAGGCTGAAGAGACTACACCTGAAGTTTCTGAGCCTGGTTCTGATGGATATCCTCTTTCTATTTCTGATGCTCTAGCAAATTTTTTTGGATGTGAGGAAAGAGAAATGCTCCAATCTGCTGCTTTGAGCCGTCTATGGGACTATATAAAGGCCAATCAGCTGGAAGTAAGTTCAAACTATTTGCATGAGATAACATTGTCAGTTTTCATCATATATGTATAGTTTGTTATGCCTAATATATTCTGCTCAGAGGCCAATAATTTCTGTTTGCATAGTTATTTTTGCTTTTATGAGTATTTAAAGATAGATGTGTGCCATTACAACAGCAAACAATAACAACAACCAAGACTTATCCCATTAGGTGAGATAGATGTGTGATGTTACTAAATAAAAAATACTGTGAGAAAGTAGGTTAAGGTGGAATGAGTATGCTTACAGCGATAATAAATTCTATCAGTTAGGAAAGTTGATCTGATTAGATTTGAAGGTGTAAAGGCGGGAGGGAGAGGGAGGGAGTAGTTAACACAATCAGAAGTGATTTAAGAAATATGAAGATTTGGTGTTGTTTATTTGATCATAATCTTATTTAATCTAACTTTTTTGATGCTTATAATGCTTTTGCATTTACAGATTTTGAAAATTTACCAACTTCATTTATAATTTAGGATCAGCTGCATCTATCTGATATATCCCTTGTTTGCCAACAATTATTATTTGTAACCAGATATGCTTCCTTATTTTTTGTAGGATCATACAAATATGGTGATTACATGCGATACCAAGCTTGAAGAATTGTTTGGTTGCAAGAGTCTTACTGCCACAGGTGTAACTGACATGTTGGCAAACCATTTACTCAAAAAATCATGATCGTCTTAGGTAACCTGGTTATATGATCTATGATTATCATCTCCTCTTTGCACTGTTTTTTTTAATCTGTTGTTTGTCTCTATATACTCTTTTCCCTCTTTGTTGATCTGAGGATATGCTGACAATTACTGAGACTTGTTTACTCTGGATGAAGTCTTTTTTTGATTGTATGCACTCTTACATGGTGAGATGAGTTGATGTCTAGTTTATATTACCAAATTATACTAGACTATTGTAACCATTATCAATTAGGAAAATTTTGTAGCAGCCTTTTTGTAGAATTTTCTAGACTAATGCTTTGAAATCTCATGTTGACATGTGTTGCACTCTCATGTTTCATCTTCTGACTTTGCAATTCAAATTATCATCACAAAAGCACAAAAACATGGTCATTCTGTTAGTGTGCCTGTGCAGTAATTTTTTTAAATTCGGGTTTCCCATTTTTCATGTTGCTCGCAGAAGTTAAAATGTCATGTTCTCCTTAGTATGCATATAGTTGAATTCAACATAATCCTTAGCTTGTTATGATTTGCTTTCCATAAAATTGAAATCATGTTTGGACACTCAGCGAAAAGGGCATGCCTTTGCTTAGAAAAAGCAACGTATACATTTCTATAAGTACCACATATAGGTCAATCTACCATATCATACCCGTTTTAATTATTTTTACCAAAATACATCTCTCATTGTTGAAGGAGAGTCTTGGCGCAACAATACATGCTCTTACCAAATGTAAGGTAAGGCTGCGTACAATAGGGTCGACCCTTCCTCGGGACTCCACACTAGCGGGAACTTCGTGCATTGGGTTGCCTTACATCTCTCATTGTTATTGTTCCTATTTTACATCCAATTTCAAATATACCTTCAGAACTTTCTTTTGTCTATTTTTGCAAGTTGATTTGTAGATTCACCTTCCATGTGATTTTCACTCAAATCATCTTGTTTTTGCTCCTCTTCTTGATGCACAAGGATGGATTATTATCTTGAACTCATGATCCAATTTTTTGACCCCTTGTTGTACGTCATCAAAGCTATCCTTGTATCTACTCATGCAGAGTGTCCCATTAGTGCCACAAGACTCCCTATTCTTCCTGAAGATTTTTAAGTTACTTTATATTGCTTTCCTAATCTGGAAATATATGTTTTATGCATTGAACATCTTCTGCTGCTTTATTTATGGTCACTCCCTGCTAAAGATGAATGTGTTTTTCATGATTTATTGCACATATTCATTGTCCTTCATGGGCAGATCTTTGCTTAAGCTTGAAACTGCTCTATGGATCTTAAGAGCGAGATATCTGGATTACCAAAAAAAGAAAATTAGAATGTCTGCTTCCGACTTTAGCTTAATTGGACTGCTAGTTTATAGAGAAATTTATTGTTACTTTCTACTAAAGTTGACTTAGTTCTTCGTGTCATCAATGCACTTTATAATTATATGACGAAGTGGTGCATATCTCACTCTTTGATAATCATTATCAGTTTTATTTTTGTATAATTCTTATCGACGATCTGTTAGACAACCATGATGCTGTATTTGGTTGTTCTTTATATCTGTCGATGACTGATGTGTAATAGCTTCTCATTGCGCAGACATTTTTTGGTTTTGTCAGGTTGGTCTTAACACTCACAAAGCTGGAAAAAGGGACTCTACTACCAAGTGTTCTTACTGGTTGTATGTTACAATGTTAGAAAGTAGTTTCTAGTTAGGTTGTTATGTAACTTATTCACTGATGTTCCTAATCAAGACAGTTGACTTCAATTACTTTCTTTCGATTCTACCTTTATCTACATCGGAGCTACTGACACGAATCGACCTTACTAAATTATATCATTGTAAATCGAATGCTTTGGAGATAGATGAATACAGATTGCACCCTCCACCTCTCGTGAGAATCTACTTCAGATGGATAATCTTTCTTGGTAAGTTGAAAGCTTCTCCTCTAACATTGTGTCTGGTTATACTCCTGTTTGAATCGCTTGAAATTTCAGGCAATGCCTTATTCAGGTGGTTTTTGTTATTTTTCTAAGTTGATGAATACAGGCGCTCCTTCCATTGGAAGAACCAATTTTTGATATTCTATCTTTTTCTGTATGTTGAAAGTTTAACGTTTCATGTTGAGTTTACATCGTCACGAGTTGGGTTGTAGTGTAATCTTTCTTCTATCCTAGTTCAAAATTTTGCTTGATTTCTTTGCTAATATAGTTAATGTCACCCAATTGATCAATGATTAATATAGATTAATTTTAGCATATACTTTTTTTTTTCAGATTTAATTGTTGTCAAGGAAAACTTCACGTAAAATATTATTAATGTGTGATTTTGCTTTGAAATCAATCTTAATTTTGAGCCGTCAGATTTATGCGGTTGCTACTTACGCTCCTCATCTAGTTCGGTTATCATCGACAATCGCAAATTATAGGAACGTGCGCAGAGATGGACTAATGCGGCAGAAGCCTTCTATTACGTAAGGAAACAGAGCGAGCGGTGATGGCGGCGGACTCATTCGACGCCCACTCTGAGGTCGCCGATGTTCTCTCTGGCTTCCTCTCCGACCCCTCTAACGCCTCCTGCTTCCTCCTCGATGACCTCCTCCTCCACCCTACACTACCTGACTCCGCCGCCAGCTGTGGCAGCATCCACCCATCCTTCTCTGCCCCTTCCTCCCTCTTCGCTCAACCGGCGGTTCAGGAGTCCAGCGGCGTGGCCCTGTTCCGGCATTGGCCGAAGCGCCACCGGAGTTGCGGCGAACGGTATAGCCACCGCCGGATGCCGGCGCCGGAGAGGAGGGCGGAACTGTCAGCGCAGAGCACGGCGGCTCGGGCGAGGAGGAAGAGGATCGCAGAGAAGATGCAGAGCTGGGGCGGCTGATTCCCGGTGGTAACAGGATGACGACGGCGGAGATGCTGCAGGCTGCCGCAGGCTACGTCAAGTTCATGCAGGCCCAAGTTGGGCTTCTTGGGCTCTTCGGCGGCCCAATTAAGGTCCAATTAATTAACAGTTTTTTATATAAAAAAATAACAATTATTTAAAAATGATAACCATTTGATTTTCTTATTACATTGTAGGATTGGATCGCTCCATTAGAGATTGAGAGGAGGACTCGAGTCCTCATGTCATCGATACAAGTGCAAGAACAGTTGGCTGCGGAAGGCCGGTGCGTGGCGCCAAGAGAGGTGGTTAAGACTATGGTGAAGGACGGCGATATCATGTCAAACCTAGCCATTGCTTGCGACCTAACTCGATTCATCGAGTTGATCAACATTGGACTACATTAGTCCTCAACTATAGAGTTACCTATTGTATGTATATATGCCAATATGCAATGTTTTACTCTCAAGGAAGAGGTTGTATATACGTAATTTCCACGCGACCAAACCTAACAAGTAACAACACTACTCGATACATAAATTTCACCCACATAACTATTATAGTTATAGGGGAATCCAAGATCATATCCTCCCTCAAATTATTATTACCCTAAATTTTATAATTATAAATCAATCGCATCTTTAATTTAGGAAACTAATTCTAATTTGTTCCTCTCTACTCGAATCTAGGTTCATCACTAGCCATTCAAATCATAATATGTTATAATCAACACGGTACTTTTTTCAGCATGATAAAATTATCAAGAATCAAATGAGGTCATCTAAGAAGAATGAGCTTAGCTTCTTAAATGTAAGATAGCGAAAACTATTCCTAATTACTTTGGTTGGAAATTAGAAGTTGAGAGAAGACCAATAGGGCACGTTAGAAGACTTGAGGTGGTGCGTGAAGGTCATTTTTTATTTGCTATTTTAATTTACTAGTCGATTGAAATTAGCATTTATATATCGAGAAAATTTAGCGTCATTCTCTTTACAAATAAACTAAGAATGACTAGAAATCGGAAAAAAATTCACAAAGAAAACAAATGTAAAAATTACCATGGATTAGCTAATAAAGAGTAGATAAAATTTGCCTTTTGTAAGCCCATGCTTGATTTTGTTCTTCTATTTCAAACGATCTTCTAGTTTCTTCTTCCTTCTCTCTTTCTCTCTTAATAGAACTTGAAAGAGAAACCACCAACTTATAAATTTGAACTTATCGTCCTTGTCGAACTCAAACTCTCCTATGGCCACCACCACTTCCACCACCTTGCACAATTTGTCTCCACCTTTGCAAAAAGCCCTCCCGCTCATCGATCAACTCATGACTCCGACTAACGGCGAAGAAAAGAGAAAAGGAGATATCGAATTCATCGCGGAGGAGGAGGAGGAGGAGGAGAGTGTGGCACTTCAAATAGGATTGCCAAGTTTCAATGGAGTCGATCTCATCTCAAGAGACTCAATTCCTAATGACCCTTCTACGACATTGGCAATCGAGGAATTAGAAAGAAAGACCACAAGGGGTACCGAGTATTGGATCCCTACCCCGTCGCAAATCCTCAGTGGGCCAACTCGATTCTCCTGCTCCGTTTGCTCCAAAACTTTCAACAGATACAACAACATGCAAGTAAGTGTCCAATTCACTTTCAATAGATACAACAACAGCATGCAAGTAAGTGTTCGATTCATTTTGTTCTGGTTAATGGTACCGTGTAGATGCACATGTGGGGGCACGGGTCGGAGTATCGAAAAGGGCCGGAATCCCTGAAGGGGGCGCACGCGAACACGCCGGTGCGCAAATTGCCGTGCTACTGCTGCGTCGCGGGGTGCCAAAACAACATCGCGCACCCGCGCGCGAGGCCGCTCAAGGACTTCCGCACCCTCCAAACGCACTACAAGCGCAGGCACGGAGCCAAGCCCTTCGCGTGCCGCAAGTGCGCCAAGGCCTTCGCCGTGCGAGGCGACTGGCGCACCCACGAGAAGAATTGCGGCAGACTCTGGTGCGGTTTCGATCGGTCTAAGCTCGAGCGTGCACTTCGTTATGCATAATTAATAATGAATTGGGGTTAATTTATTAGGTACTGTGTGTGTGGATCGGACTTCAAGCACAAGCGATCGTTGAAGGACCATATCGAGGGATTCGGCACCGGCCACGCGGCCTACGAGATCGACATCTTCGAAGATGTCGACAATGAGCCCTCGTCAAAGATTGATCAAGGTCGTAGTGTCCTCGGAGAACAACTATCTTTCTCCTTTTAATATATATATATATATATATATATATATATATATATATATATATATATATATATATATATATATATATATAAAAGAATGAAAAAATTTGTCGATTAATTTAATTAATTATATTAAATTAAACTCGGCTGAATTCATTTGGCTTAATAGAATTTGATATGGCGATTGGGATGTCCCTGAGTCAGAGTTAAAATCCAAGAGGATTGTTGACATGATTCTTAAAGTCAAGATATAGTCAAATCTTGAAGTTAGCATAATCAATTTTCACGGCTAAGAGATTATCAGATTGGATCAGTGGACTGATCAGATGCTGAACCTCTCAATATTGACGAATATCTCAAGAGGAGTTAACACTCTCCAGAGCCCAGATTTCTTTAAGATAGTAGATAGCTCGGCTGAACAGTTTAGCTAATCGGAAATACAATTCGATCGGATAGAATGGACGTTCGATCGGATTAAACTTTTTGGTTAAAATCAATAGACTAAGTAAATGACGAGTTCTCGATGACATTCTATATATGCCCAGTCGGCCAAGCCACTATCGGCCGAATCAGGGGAAAAGCTCTATCGATTTGCCAGGGAAAAAGGTTGCGGGTCCCCTAGCCCAACTACCTCATATTGCTTTTTGATATTTTTGTACCATAAAGGACAATGAATATTCTATATTGAAGTTGTACATTAGAAATTTTTTCTTTGTCAAACGCAGAGATTGTGAATATATTTTAGGAAAGGTGTTAGAACATCTCTATAATATGTTCTTTTTTAAAAATGTTTTGAGATTTGTATATAAATAAACAGTAATATTATAAAAGGGATTCTTGTACATGCATAAATAGACTCACATTACGCAAAACTACGTAATTTTTACTGTTCATAGCTTTTTACCGATTACCGACTTCAGAGTCGGATGACTTACATTGATAACCTCTTATCTAATACAGTCAGTAACACTCCTCTTGATACGTTTGAGTACTTGGAAATTTTTTTTAGATAGCTAAGAGTTTTTATTTCATCAACATCTGAGCTATACGAATTCAACCTTTCGTCTCCATCGATATTAGACATTATCAGAATTAATTTAGCCAAAACAATTATAGTGGTCGAAAAGAATAACAATCATTGATAAAAACAATAATATTAGATTCGAGAATGGTAATACATGATATAATATGATATGATAATAACGCTTAATGTTTTTCTTTATTCTTTGTATAATGCTTGATATGATAATATAATGCAATTCATGCGTTTTTCTTAAACTCTCTCCGTCTAAAAGAAAAAAAAATTGAAGGAAAAAGGGAAAATTATTATATAAAATTTCTATTATGATAATGTATACTATGATGAATCAAAGTTTCAATTTGTAATTTTTTTTTATGCTACTCTAGTCCTTAATTTGTTTTATTATAAATCCACATTTGTTGATCATGGGTCGGATCTAAACCGAACCTCCCTTTGAACAATAACTGAGTTCAATTGCCCACCCGATTTAAGAAACCTAATCCATAATCGGCTTATTTCTAGACAAGCCCGATTAAGGAAAGGTTATTAATAGTTATTTAAAAAATTATTTTTTTAAAAAATATTTTAGGTTTTAAAATTATTTAATAATATTTTAATAATATTAATGAGGTAGTTCAATATAAATTAACTTATTTGTTTATTTTTTTTAATATGGGACTAAAGTCAAATTTTCAATTTAATTTATTTATCTTAAATCTTCTAATGGGATGATTATATATTTAACTTATTAAATTTATTAATCTAAGTCTCTTATCAATAAGTTATTTATTGATTTAATTCTATCCTATTAAGGCGAACTAGAGGGGAGAGGGTGATTTACTCTAATCACTTCGTCTTGTTGAATTGTTGCAGGAGAAACTCGAAGCAATGTTAACACTTTTGATTTTACTTGGTACTCACCTCTCCTTGATTCACCCTTCTCACTCAAAGTATACTATGAAAACCTTTTTCTCGGAGACAAAGAAACCTCGTACAAGTACAATACGAGAAATACAATAAGAAAAAGCACATGCAAATACAAAGAAAATCAAACTTGATTTACTACAATGAACTCTTACTTAGCTTATCTTCTTCTTGCTTGGATTTGCCTCTTGGTGGTAGAAAATGTAGCAGCACTTTATCTCCAAACACCAAAGAAATCGACGGACAATGGCAGAGAAGAAGGGCTATCAAATCCTTTATGAAAACACCTTTTTTTCCCGTTGATAGGTTCCCAATCGATTAACTTTACTCCCAATCAATTGCCACATCAAATCCATTCGTTCAAACCTCGTAACGACTCTTTTCTGCTTCTCTCAATTGAACCTAATCGATTACTTGATCGATTGACCTCTTTGAAAACATCTCAATCAATTGGGAACCTTCCCAATCGGTACAGAATACCGTGTTTCATGAAAAACTAGCTCTCAATTGATTGATCAATTGATTGGATTGACCTTAATTGATTATCCAATCGATTAACGTACCTTCTATAATGTGCTTCACGAAATAATTGATTACCTGATCGATTGACCCTCCTAATTGATTACATAATTGATTGGCAAGTAGTAAAAAGTGTAGAGCTCTAAACAAGCTTCATTTTGCATCTGAGATTACCTCGTTTTGGTATCCGAGTCAAAAGTTATGATATTTGAAAGTTTGATATGTTAGAGCTTCCTTGTTTCATGTCAACTCTCTGTTGGACTTTCGACCGCCAAGTGTCTAGTCAACTTTTGACCTACTTGGACTTTCTCTTAGCCAACTTCCCATTGGACTTTCGATCACCAAGTATATTCCTCCTTGACTCACTTGAATTTTTCTCTTGTCTAACCTCCAGCTAGAACTAGTCATTTAGTAGACATCCACTCTGCTTATCCTCAGTTAGGACTTTCCCTTGCCTAACCGCAGTTAAAGCTTTCTTTGCCAATGTACGATCCTCCTTGACCCACTCGGACTTTCCTTTATCTAACCCTCGATGTAGGACTTTGTCTTGCCTAACCGCTAGTTAAAACTTTTGTTTGCCTAATCTCTAGTTAGAGCTTTCCTTTGCCTAACCTCCTGTTAGGACTTTCCTAGCCAAGTATCCGGTCCTCCATGACCTACTTGACTTTTCTCTCACACATTTTTAAGTATCCAATCAATCTTGACCTACTTGACATCTTCTCATATATTGTCCAAACATAGAAATTCATGCTTGAATCCACTCGAACTTAGTCCAATTGGTTAACCTTGACCCAAAAATGATTGTACCAATAATCTCCCAATATATCTTTTCATATATCTAATAATAAATTTATTGATATAGTTTATTCAATTATATATATATATGTATATATATGCATACATACATACATATAATGCAGTGATAAGGAGGGGCTCCACCCCGTGGAGGATAGCTGCCACGGTGGAGGTCAAAGTCGAGGCGGTCAACGCTCAAATATCATCGATCGGTCGGACGATCAGTTCAACGCTTAGATATCATCGGTCGGTCGGGCAACAAGGAGGAGAAGGTTCCGGCCTGATCCTGCCTTTGACACGGGGAGGTGTCAAATGACCAATACTCAATGGAGTATTGGACGTCGGACGGAGGAGGAGTCGATGTGCAGAAGTCGGGCCGAGCAGCTATCCCGCTCGGCCAGACAACAGGACTCGACATTGGCATAGTGGAGTTCCGGTCTATTGGTGCAGTAAGCATCCGACGATCGAACCTCAGTTTTGATAATGACAAAGTGATTCAAAGTTAAAGTTCCTTGTTATCTAACGTGGTTAAATAAGGTTTCAGGAAAGTCCAAACTGCGGTTAGGCAGGGGAAAATCCTAAGGGGGGGGGTAACCTTAGGTCCTAGGGGGTGGTAACCCTGGGTGAAGGAAAATCCTAAGGGGGGGGGGTAACCTTAGGTCCTAGGGGGCGGTAACCCTAGGTGGAGGAAAACCCTAAGGGGCGGTAACCTTAGGTCCTAGGGGGCGGTAACCCTAGGTGAAAGAAAATCCTAAGGGGGGGGGGCAACCTTAGGTCTTAGGGGGCGGTAACCCTAGGTGGAAGAAAACCCTAAGGGGCGGCAACCTTAGGTCCTAGGGGGCGGTAACCCTAAGTGGAGAAAAACCCTAGGGGGCGGTAACCCTAGGTCCTAGGGGGTAGTAACCCTAGGAGGAAAGTCCAGTCGGTCTGGAGGACCGGACTGGCATCAGGTAAATCTCCTGAGTGGAGTAGGTGAGGATGCGTTCCCCGCAGAGGGAACAGTAGGCGTCGGGTCGACCTAGGGTTTCCGGTTGGAAACCCAAAGTCAGACTTGGACAGTCCGGAGACTGTCTATACTTCATTTATCATATTTATTGTGCTAATTCTATGTTGCAGGATAGTGTTTGGGACTAACGTATCTTGCAGGTGCAAAGGAGGAACCTAAAGCCTCGGATGAACAATGTCTGAGGCGCCTCCATGGAGCTTGGAGGCGCCTCGGGTGCAAAAGCTGACCTGGCTGTGAAGGTTCAATGGAGGCGCCTTGAAGGAGGTTTAAGGCGCCTTGGAAGGCGCCTTGAGCGGGTATAAGACGCCTTAAACAGATTAAGTTCGACCAGTTCAAGTTTCATCCACGCGGAGGACTCGGCAGCATGGAGGCGCCTTGAACAGCTTTCAAGGCGCCTTGAACACCCTTTATAAGAGGGTTTCGACCAGCACTTCAATTAATCAAGTTCCAGGCTTTCTTTCTTCAACGTGCTGCTAACACAATCATTCCGAAGTGCTGCTGCAACATTCCGACGACCCGGAGCTCTATTTCCTTCTTTCTTAAGTTGTTGGTACAAAGTTATTTTAATACTTTCATTGTAATTTGTAATTCTTATCGAGCTTATAGTTGTTGCCCACCGGAAGCGATCAAGGATCGCGGGCCTTCGAGTAGGAGTCGCCTTAGGCTCCGAACGAAGTAAATCCTCCGTGTTCTTCTATGTGTGTTTCTCTATTTCATTTCCGCTGCATTAATTTTTGAACGAGGTTTTAATTACTCTGATAGTTTTACGATTTCGATAAACGAACGAAATAGCCACGAGCGCTATTCACCCCCCCTCTAGCGCGTCTCGATCCAACAATTGGTATCAGAGCGGGGTCGCTTTGAACTGGTGCAACCACCATTCAAACATTTTTTTTGTGGCTTTGTCGCTTTGTATTAGTATCAGAGCGGGGTATCAGGCGATCCAACAATTGGTAACGCCTTTCGTTTTTCCCTCCAAAATTATTTTCGAAAAACTCATTCTCATCTTTTCACCATAAGTCAGCATTAGCGAAATATCGCAATTTCAGAAATTTGAAATAATATTTTTTAAAAAATATTTTATTATATTTTTTAAATTCGTGGACTTCTATCCTTCCATACCGCACTGCTAATCCAGGATCAAGTCCTGGTACATTTTTTTTGCTATTTTTTTGTGTGCAAGGTTCTTTTAAAAATGGCATTCCAAGAAGGATTCTACACCGTCCGACCGCCGCTCTTTTCTGGCGAGGACTTTGGATACTGGAAGAACCGGATGGAATACCACCTCAAGATGCAAGTCGAGATGTGGATCATCATCCAGACCGGACTCGAACATCCACGTGACGACACCGGAGAACTTATCTCATGCATCAACTGGGATTCTAGCACAATAAAAAAAGTTGAAGCCGATGCCAAAGCAACCTGCATGCTACAATGTGGCCTAACCAATGAAGAACTGAACCGCATCGGCCCCTTCGCAAGTGCAAAAGAGTTGTGGCAAAAGTTGATGGAACTACACGAGGGCACTTACGACGCTCAAGTAAGTAAGCATAATTTAATAAATGATTTATTTGAATTAGATGAGCAGAATAATACTACTTCGGCCGAGGAAGGTATTACGATGGTTGCAGGTACAAGTAAGACAGAGGAAAAGAAATGGTCCGAGTCTTCAGATGAATCCGGGTCCGACGAAGAAGAACCGACGAGCTTCCTTGCTCTACCAGTACTAGCAACCGTGGCGGAAACTGAGTCCGAGTATGAGTCATAAACCGAGAGCGAATCCGAGACTGAGTCTGATCGAAGCCACGAATCCGTATTCGTTTCCGAAGGACCAAAACCCACTGTAAGTTCACTACTCGCAGAATTTCAATTAGATAACTTGCATGAATTATTACCTTACTTAGTAAAAAAGTTGGCTAAATCCAACGTCCAGGTTAAGTCGCTCCAAAAGGAGGTAACAACCCTTACGGAAGCGACTGACTCGAGCTCTTTAACTGAGTCAGTTCAAATTGGAAGTTCAACTCAAGTCCAACAACTTGAGGAAGAAAATTCCAATTTGAAAGCTCAAATTAAAGAACTCAAGGACACGCTGGAACGGTTCACCTTGGGCTCCAAGAACTTGGATCTGATTCTTGGAAAACAGCGAGCCATTTATAACAAAACTGGACTTGGATTTAAAACTAAAATAAAATACAAATCATATTTATCGCTAGTTAATAGAAATAATAGAAAAATTGTCCAAGCATGGGTGCCAAAATCCAACTTGGTTAATCAAGTTGGAACTGGTCACTATTGGGTCCCCAAGGATCAAGTCTATTACCTTGATAGACCATATCGAGGCTATGATCCAGGGGAGCTAATAGAAAAACAATATTAGAACATAATTCAAATTAAAATTCAAATTAAATTTAAAATTCAAAATCAAATTAAAAATTTGAAATTAAATTCAAAATTCAAAATTAAAAATTCAATTAAAAATTTGAAATTAAATTAAAAATTCAAAATACAAAACTCAAAATTCGAACTTAAATCAAAATTCAAATAATTTGAATTCAAATCAAATAAAATATAGATGGAGGATCCAGACTCGCTAGCACCCCCAACTGAACTACCCGACAGGGTAACTGAACATAATCTACCCGAAATGGGTAAAACAAGAGTAGGCTACCCGGTAGGGTAATTAAGGTTAAATTAAAACGGGCTAGGTTTAACTTGACCCACAGTACTGGTGAAGTTTTTGGATGATAGTATGTTAGGGAAGCTTGGGCATCGCATGTCTAGGAAGATATGGCTTCGACCTAATACATTTGGCCAAGTGGAACTGACTGAAGCTACCCTTAAATGGATCATAACTAGTTAGACCAAGGTTTAGTATTAAGTTCAATGGGTAGGACTATTTGGAAAACTTCGAAGGCATGGTTACTTTAATGAGTTCCTTGTGACTCACCATAGCCCAGAAGTTTATCCAAAGAATGCTTACTTGTTGAACCCAAAGCTAAACCTGAATCTAACACAAAGTTAAACCTTACCCTAAAATTCAATCATAATTCATCTCATAACAATTATAGGGTTCCCTGATTGAAAATTTAGATCGGGTGAGATGACTAAGAAATTAAAATTGACTTGTACTTAATTTTAAAACTATTTTAAAACTTAATTTTAAAAATCATTTTAAAATTCTTCGAAAAATTCTTTTAAAATTTATTTGAAAAATCATTTCAAAATCATTTCAAAATCTTTTAAAACTTCATTTCAAAATTATTTGAAAAATCTTTTCAAAATCATTTCAAAATCTTTTAAAATTCTTTTAAAATTTATTTGAAAAATCTTTTCAAAATCATTTCAAAATCTTTTAAAACTTCATTTCAAAATTATTTAAAAAATCTTTTCAAAATCATTTCAAAATCTTTTAAAAATTCTTTCAAAATTATTTGAAAAATCTTTTCAAAATCATTTCAAAATCTTTTAAAACTTCATTTCAAAATTATTTGCAAAATCTTTTCAAACTTCATTTCAAAATTATTTGAAAAATCTTTTCAAAATTATTTTCAAACTTAATTTCAAAACCCTTTTCAGAAGTTATTAAATTCTTTGAAATTCTAAACTCAATTAATTTTTAAATCTTCAAAATAATGGTCACTTATTTGGAATTCTAACTGATATTTTCAATGTTGTAAATTAAAGTAAACTCCATCTTACACTCACTCATATGCTAAACATCACTACAACAAAAATGGCTTTTCGCAGCGCGCAAATTCATTTTCCGCAGCGCGCATTGTGCGCTGCACAATTAAAAGCTGTTGAAAGTCATAAATTATCCGTGGCGTGCTTTGCGTGCTGTAGAAAATATTTTCCGCAGCACGCAATGCATGCCGCGAAAAATATTATCCGCGACATGCGTTGCGCGCTGTGGATAATATTATCCACGGCATGTGTTGCGTGCTGCAGATAATCTTTTCCGCAGTGCGCAAAGTACGCCGTGAATAATATTTTCCGCGGCATGCAAACGTACGCTGTTGATAGTCTTAACTATATTAAAAAAAATTAATTTGACAAAAATAATAAATCAAAATTTTACAACAAATTTGGTGCAAATCAAATCCATGCAAAATTAATAAAAGTCATAGTCTTTTATTATACCAATAAACTCTAAAGATCTAAAACAAGATACGAAATATCTAACAAACTAGCAATTACATAATAATTGAACTTACAATCCACACAAATTAGTATAATATGTACACAATATTATAAATTTAGACAACCATGCGACCATGCTTCCTATTGCATCATCGAGAAACTGCATTTCATCATTTGGTCGAATTAGGTCCACCTTTTCCACCAAAACCTTATCAACCCAAACTTTCCAACATGATCCACCAAGAATAACATGATGCACTTTTGTGTTTGGATCTGTGGATGCAATTCGACCTTTTGCAACAACTAATTCATCGGCAGACCAATGAAGCAGCTTACATTTAGTATTAGCACAGATATCTCCATAACTCACATTTCTCAAATTTGACTGCAAATAAAAAATAAAAAATATTAATTCAATAATGTATATTTTTGTAACAATTTTGTGATTTAGAAATACATAATTTTACGATAATTACATGGAAAGCATGACCAAAACCACCACTATTTTTTGCACCAATATTGGTACCGCTATTGCTACCAAAATCATTCCCAATACCACTACAAATGTCACCACTAGCAATCTAATTTTATAACCAAATAGTGCCAAACAATGTCATCATGATAATTCAAAAGCATTTAAGTGTACATATCAAACTTATTTTATATATGTTGTTTATTTACTAACCTGTTCCGGATGATTTTGTTGCCTCGTACTTTGTAAAAACATTGACCTCATTTCTTGCATTTCTAGTTGATTTTGTTGCCTCATTTCTTGCATTTGTTGAACATTCTGTACGATAGTTTGAAGTTGTTGAACCGTTCCATTTTGTTGCACAGAAGCTCCAACTTTCGATGGTGTTACTCCAGAGCCCATTCCGCGCACTCTACTCCGAGCTTCCTTGCCAAACACAATGCTAATTGCATCATCAACAATACTAGTTGTGTTTTGAGATTCGGGTGAACATTCTAATATTTTTTCTGCAAAAAAAAAAATTCAATATATTATTATTAATATAATAGATGACTATAAGGGTGACATCAACATATAATACATGTAATTAAAACATATAATGTATGTACTTCAATGAAATCAACATATAATGTATGAACGTGGTGAAGTTATAACAGTGGTGAAGTTTGACTTTTCTTATTCATTCTCTACTTATGTCAACATATATATATATATGCACTAATGTAAAGTGGTGAAGTTATGACTTTTCTTATTCATTCTCTACTTATGTCAACATATCTGATGTAAAGACATTTAGATATCACCTTATGATACATTGTATTATCTTTATATTTATTTATGCTTCTAACACGTGGATAATATTTCAATACTATTTTAGGATCCATATCAGCTAGAAGGTGCCATTGTTTTTAAACCAGTACATGACTATAAGAAATCTATAGCAACAATCATTAAGCTACAACTCAATCTATAGCTATCATTTTGTAACGCCAAATAATCAAAACAACAGTACTGATTAATAAGTTTTGTTTCTTTTGAAAACATACTAATGTTGCACATGCAACAGCTAATAGATGGATAGTCATGAAACTGAACACATGTATCAACTCACAAGTAAAAAACAGCTTGAACACATGTACAAAGAGATATAGAAAAAATATTTTAGGCTGTAAAATATAATATATTGTAATTATAATAGATGAATCATCTTTTATAGAGTTGATATTACGGAGATAATGGTAAGAGTATAAATAGAGATTTTAAGCATAAATGCTTATGAAAAACAAGATCAGTGGAATAAAATGCCAAAAAAATCTAAAATGAGTGGACATGCGTACCATTTTCTCTCCAACAGCTTGAGTACTAGGTTCCCCACTTTTTTTTTGCGCCCATTCATTCTTGTTACTCGTATCAATCATTGTCTCAAATGATATACTAGTGTCAAAAGATCAAACAAAATATATCAATGCCAAAAACTATATAATGTGCATTTCATGTAGAGCAAGGGTGACATAACTAATAGAATTGTATTAATATATTCATTTAACACACAAGATCAGTCAACGTGCATTTCAGTCAATTCTATGCATGTAACACACAAGATATAGAGCAAGGGTGACAACAAATCGAAGCATTAAGCAATCAAAACTATAAAAATCTTTTACTTAGATCGCTCACAAAAAGACGATGTGAAATTGCAATTATTAATTCAACTCCTCCACCACACTATAGAATTGATCATCCCTAACCGATTCTGTTAAATCAGAGCATTTAAAAATCTTTGATCCATTTCTAAAATGGGCATTTAAGTGTACAACAATCAAAGTAGAACAAAGTTCACAAAAAGTGAAAGCATCAAACATTGTCGCCCAAATAAGTTTAGGGACTTAGAGATTAGGGTTACCTTTGACTTTGAGCTTTTGGCTTGATGCAGAGTGTGGAGTGGTTAGTAGAGGGCTTGCTTACTCTTGCTGTGGTCCTATGATGCGGAGTGATGGAAGTATTGCGGCAGACGACGGCGAGTGCGGAGAGACAGAGTGGAGTTGTGCGGCCGGCGATGGTCAGTGCGGAGAGGCAGAGAGGAGTCCTACGACCGATGGCGGTGAGTGTGGAGAGGTAGAGAGGAGTCCGGCGACGGTTGTGAAGAGAGGCGGAGAGCTGTTGCGGAGTGCGGCGATGGCTTCGGGCGGTTTCGATTTGTTTTTTTAACCTAATACAATTCGTGCGTTCATATGGTATTTTTTATTTAGTTATTACATTTTTATTTTACTTTAATTTTTCTTTACTTATTTTTTAACCAACGATTACTTACATTTTTAATCAATGTGTTTTTTTATTTAATTTTTTTAAAGGTAACTTTAGTTTATTATTATTGTATTTTTTACTTTAATTTTTCTTTACTTATTTTTTAACCAACGATTACTTACGTTTTCTTTTTTCTTTTTATTTTTTTTAAAGATAACTTTATTTTATTATTGTCTTTTCTTATTTTTTTTTAAACTAACCGCAGCATGCTACATGTTGTTGATAATAAATAAAAATATTCACAGCGTGTCTATTTTTTCATATCGTTATTGTTATTAAATATTTATAGTATTAACGACATGCTTTTAATGTGCGCCGTTAATATCTAGATGCAATTTTTTTCTTCTTTAAGTTTATACTATTAACAGCGCGCATCAACATGCACGCTGTTAATAATACTATTAACGTCATGCTTTTAATGTGCGCTATTAATGCTTGTTAATCTAGAATGAGTGAGATAGAAAATTAGGAAAATAATTTTTTAACCCCTCATGCTTGAACTCCTGAACTCAAAAATTTATTAAGGCATTAATTAAGGGGTCAGTTTTAAAATTAGTTTTTCTTTAAAAATTTTAACTTGACCTCAAAATTAAAAACTATTTTTGGCATATCTTCAAAAATTCAAGCTATTTTTAACTTAGCTTTAAAATTAAAATTATTTATGACCTGACTTTTAAATTATAACTCCTCTATAAGCTAAATGTTTTCAAAACTAAGTACTTAATTAAGTTTTCTCTAACTAAACTTAGTTAAATTATTTTCTAAACTTAGCTACTTGGCAAGATATTTTCTCAACACAATCATTTTTAAGTTGAAAACATAGCTAAGTATTTTCAAATTTAGCTAAATATTTTTTTTCAAAAACATATAGCTAAGTACTTTTTAAAGTGTTTTTTTTTTAAAAAAAATTTAGCTAAGTGTCTCTCAAAGCAATTATTTTCAAATGCTAAGTTCTGCTGAAAATGCTAAGTATTTTCCAAAGCATTCTCAAAATTTCATCAAAACAGTTTTTTTTTGAAAAACTAAATCTTTTTGAAATCACAAAAATTTGCTAAGTTTAAAAACAAAATAACTTTATCTCAGCTAAAAGTATCTCTCAAACTAAAGGAAGAATTTTGCTTTCAAAATTATGATTTCACCTAGCTAAAAGTCTTACAAGAAAAACTAAGTGTTTATCAAAAGTATGTTTAACCCTCTATTTTTCTCTTTGAAAGATAAGATTGAAAATTATCTTTGAAAGTTATGCTAAGGCCTAGATTTTCTTCACTCTCTTGGGTATTTTTTGATATATGGCAAAGGGGGAGAGTAGGAAGAAATTCAAAGAAAATTATAAATTAAAATTCAAAGAAAATTAAAACGAAAATTTTGTTGTGAATGTGCCTATGCTTTATTTATGCCTGTGCTTATTTATGCGTATCTTTATTGCATTTTTACTTAACTTTGAATTTCGGTTGCCATAATCAAAAAGGGGGAGATTGTTGGTGCAGTAAGCATCCGACGATCGAACCTCAGTTTTGATAATGGCAAAGGGATTCAAAGTTAAGGTTCCTTGTTATCTAACGTGGTTAAATAAGGTTTCAGGAAAGTCCTAACTGCGGTTAGGCAGGGGAAAATCCAAAGGGGGGGGGGTAACCTTAGGTCCTAGGGGGTGGTAACCCTAGGTGAAGGAAAATCCTAAGGGGGGGTAACCTTAGGTCCTAGGGGGCGGTAACCCTAGGTGGAGGAAAACCCTAAGGGGCGGCAACCTTAGGTCCTAGGGGGCGGTAACCCTAGGTGAAGGAAAATCCTAAGGGGGGGCAACCTTAGGTCCTAGGGGGCGGTAACCCTACGTGGAAGAAAACCCTAAGGGGCGGCAACCTTAGGTCCTAGGGGGCGGTAACCCTAGGTAGAGAAAAACCCTAGGGGGCGGTAACCCTAGGTCTTAGGAGGTAGTAACCCTAGGCGGAAAGTCCAGTCGGTCTGGAGGACCGGACTGACATCAGGTAAATCTCCTGAGTGGAGTAGGTGAGGACGCGTTCCCCCAGAGGGAACAGTAGGCATCGGGTCGACCTAGGGTTTCCGGTTGGAAACCCAAAGTCAGACTCGGACAGTCCGGAGACTGTCTATACTTCATTTATCATATTTATTGTGCTAATTTTGTGTTGCAGGATAGTGTTTGGGACTAACGTATCTTGCAGGTGCAAAGGAGCAACCTAAAGCCTCGGATGAACAGTGTCCGAGGCACCTTCATGGAGCTTGGAGGCGCCTCGGGTGCAAAATCTGACCTGGCTGCAAAGCTTCAATGGAGGCGCCTTGAAGGAGGTTTAAGGCGTCTTGGAAGGCACCTTGAGCAGGGTATAAGGCGCCTTAAACAGATGAAGTTCGACCAGTTCAAGTTTCATCCACGCGGAGGACTCGGCAGCATGGAGGCTCCTTGAACAGCCTTCAAGGCGCCTTGAACACCCTTTATAAGGGGGTTTCGACCAGCACTTCAATTAATCAAGTTCCAGGCTTTCTTTCTTCAACGTGCTGCTAACACAATCATTCCGAAGTGCTGCTGCAACATTCCGACGACCCGGAGCTCTATTTCCTTCTTTCTTAAGTTGTCGGTACAAAGTTATTTTAATACTTTCATTGTAATTTGTAATTCTTATCGAGCTTATAGTTGTTGTCCACCAGAAGCGATCAAGGATCGCGGGCCTTCGAGTAGGAGTCGCCTTAGGCTCTGAACGAAGTAAATCCTCCGTGTTCTTCTGTGTGTGTTTCTCTATTTCATTTCCGCTGCATTAATTTCTGAACGAGGTTTTAATTACTCTGATAGTTTTACGATTCCGATAAACGAACGAAATAGCCACGAGCGCTATTCACCCCCTCTAGCGCGTCTCGATCCAACACGGTCAAGCGGGCGTGACATAGGCATAGTGGTGTTCTGATTGAGCGGGCGTGACACAGGCACATTGGAGTTCCGGCCGAGCGGACGCGACACATGCAACAAAGTCCCGACTGAGCGGGCGATACATAGGAACAACAAATTCTTGACCGAGCGGCTATTTTACTCAGCCTAGCAACTACGTCGTTGTGTTATCCCTCGACATACTTTTGGGAGTTAGTGTCGCTGACATCGAGCATAGCTAACCAGAAGATCGTACGACGGAAGCTTCCACTGTTACATCAGAGATATGCTCGGCCTGTTAAGGTATTGTGTCAGTGACACTTTACTGACAAGTCTTTTTAGGAAAAACTTTAAGAAGCGTACTTGCCTTGGGGAGCGTGTACGCACGCTATAGGAGCTCTATATAAAGGGGGGTCCAAGCATCGATGGAGGTTTGCAATAGACATTATTCGTGCTACATTGTTCATTCTTGTTATTGCTTCGCCTTCTACTTCATCGCCGATAACTGACTTGAGTGTCGGAGGGCGAACGCCGGGGCCCCTTCCCTGTCTCGGTACTAACATCATCTGTGTTGCAAGGCAGAGCAGAGTCTACAGGCGGTCAATGGGAGCGCCACATCCCCAGCTTTCCATTTCATCGACTTTTGGACAGGATCATATTTGGCATCATCTGTGGAAACTTAACCTACATCCGAGTTGAGAAGATGGAGGACACTGGACGACTCATTACCGTGACGCTCACCAAGGAGGAGATGAACATGCTCGTGCAAGCCTGAGCGACGAAGATGAATGAGCAACAGCAACAGCAGGCACTAGTCGATCGGCTAGTACAACAGCTGGTGACGTCGGCAGCAGGAGGGCGAGCAGGATTGGAAGACCAACCGGAACTAGTTTCCATATGAGGGCAGAATAGAGGGCTGACTGTCACGCAGGGTGAAGCCCGCACCCATCCCCTTTCATCGCGCCTTGTTCCAAACCCCCTCAGAAATAGCTCAGTGGAACCAGGAAAGGGGGTTGTCTTCGGACGACGTTCCTGTTTGGGATGCACAAAAAGGAAAGGCGCCTAGAAGCCACGCTTCGCTCAAATGGATCAATTTGCAGTTCTCTCAAGAGATCTTGTGTGATCCTCTACCTAGGCACTATACCCCACTGACGATCGGGGAATACAATGGAACGACCGATCTAGATGATCATCTGGATAAGTTTGATGGGTTAAGTGCCGAGTCTTTCTCACTATTCTCTCCGGCTCAGCGCAGCGCTGGTTCCGAAGACTTTCGGACGGATCAATACGTAGCTTCAAGGACTTTCGATCTGCATTCCAGTAGCATTTTGCCAACAGCCGATGCTATCAGAAGAGGAACATCAGCCTCTTTGCACTGAAGCAAGGATCGAAAGAAGCACTCCGAGCCTACATCAAGCGTTTCAATGAATACATAAATGTGGAAGAAGACCGACCGACCCTCAGGGACTTCATCGTGGTGGAAGATCGACCGACCGATCGGCCAATGAATACACCACCAGGGACTTCATCGTGGTGGACGTGCCATCGGGCTACAATGTCATCTTAGGCCGACCGTCCCTCAACGAATTCCGGGCAGTGGTGTCTACATACTGCCAAAAGATCAAGTTCCTGGTGGACGACAGGGTGGGCAAAGTCAAAGTCGATCAACTGGCCGCTCGGCAATGCTAAGTCGAGATGGTCAAGTCCGAAGCAAGAAGCGCTCGGAAGTATCCGCGCTTGGAGGTGAACGCAATCACTGAAAACCTCTTACACTGGTATACGAGGAAAAGGAGGAGGTTCAGATCCACCCAAGTCGGACGGAAGCAACCACCTTTATTGTTGCCGACCTGGAGGACAGGAAGAAGGCAGAGCTGGTTGCATGTCTCAGAAATAATCACGATATGTGTTGGCACAACGGGCCAGTAAGAGGGCGCA
Organism: Zingiber officinale; assembly: GCF_018446385.1. Classification (NCBI taxonomy): domain Eukaryota; kingdom Viridiplantae; phylum Streptophyta; class Magnoliopsida; order Zingiberales; family Zingiberaceae; genus Zingiber; species Zingiber officinale. Next base: position 61,146,741 of record NC_056000.1, on the reverse strand, counting down.
ACATCTGTTAAAAAATAAAACAAAACTTTTCTCTATTTTTCCAACTAAGATTAGTAGCACTATCATAATAATTATAAACTCAAATGAACAACTAATACAATTAAAAGAGGCTAACGAGTTTAACTTGGTTACAACCTAGGTAGTGTTAATTCAAGGCGGTTGTAAATCTTGTTGGTGCAATATCTCACAGGTCAAAGTTGACCTGGTTGACCAAGATTGAGTCTTGGTTTGAGTTTAGATGTTTGACAATACAAGACTTCGATGATATGGACAAGTGCAGGTGCAGTTGTTCATTTGGGGAGATTGTTTGGTGCAATTCCCTCTGATCAGGGTCTGATCAGGTTGGTTGAAGAAGAGTCAAGTAGGTCAAGGGATTGACCGGATACTTGGCACGAGGAGAAAAGTCCAAGTGAGTCAAAGGGATTGACCAAACACTTGGTGAGGGAGTCCTAGCAGGTCAAGGGTGACCAGATGCTAGGTATGATGTACCAACAGGTCAAGGTTGACCGGATGTTGGTTTGAGGGGCTTGGGACTTGGTTTTGGGCAAAAACTAGCAGCTGGATTGATCAACCGATTAATTGGCTGGAGCCCAATCGATCAGTCGATCAATTGGGGAGTCCCCGCGAGAAGCCTTCGTCCCAATCAATCAGTGGATCGATTGGGAGGCAATCGCGAGCGCATAGAAGCCTGCTGGATTGATCAACCGATCGATCCAGAGGCCCCAATCGATCAGTGGATCGATTGGGAAACTGCGATTTGTCGTGATAAGCCCTGGATCGATCCTTTGATCGATCCAGGCATTTCCTGAGAGCACAGAGGCGCTCTGGATTGATCAGTGGATCGATCCAAAGCCTCCCCGATCGATTGGGAGCAATCCAATCAATCGGGATCCGACCGTTGGCGTCGTATTTAGCTGCAGGCGTTCGATTCCTTCAGCAGCGCTTCACCGATTCATCTCAGATCCTCGACAGCAACTCCACAGCTCTCTCTAAGCTCCAGATCGCCAGTTCTTGAAGGTTCTTGGAGGTTCTTCCAAGTCAAGAGGCGGATCAAAAGCAAGAAGAAGAAAGCTAGGGTTAGGGTTTCTTGTATTCATTATAAACTTTGCTTATACTTTTGTTCCCTTTCCTTTCTTTCTGTATTGAGAGTCTTGTAGGGTTTCTCCGCCTTCGGTAGTTACCGAAAAGGAGTGTTTATTAGTGGAGGTGTGTGTGTGTGTGAGTGGATCCTTGGACTAGTCACCTCTTGTGAGGTGGATACCAAGTAAAATCCATTTGTTAGCGTTGTTGTAGTTGTTTCTTCTATTTCCGCTGCACATCTCGAAGAAACAAGCAATGCCGACCACTAGCACGCGACGAGCTATTCACCCCCCCTCTAGCTATATTTCGGTCCCAACAAATCTCCACTAGAAATATCTCCTTCGTGTAGGCGGAGAAGCCTCTTACAATTTATGAAAAGCTCATAAAAGACTAGGAAATTGATTACAATAGTTGTTATATATTTCCTAGGTCCAGGGATCATTTTATAGCCCCTGGAAAATCTTATCTGTAGTTTGAGGGCTCCTCCAAAGGGAATGGAGGGCGCTTCCAGCGAGGTAGGAGCGGATAAAGGTTTATCCACTACCAACGACTACTTTGGTCAGGTCGAGGGTGCCTTCCATAAACATGGAAGGCGCCTCCCTTGCTTGAAGGAAGCGGAGGCGCATGGGGTGCCTCGGAGGCGCCTTCTATTCCTTTAGAAGAAGCTTTCAGCAAATTCTCTAGCCTCCATATGGTCTTGAGCTGCTCTGATCGCCTGGGTGACTGCGGCCTACTGAAATAGACTCAATTTTCGACATTCTCCTCGAGCAGGCTTCCGCATCGGAATGTCGTGTACGTTCTTCTCGTCCACCGGTGTACTCTTCTGCAGTACTTCTTCCCTTGGATGCACTGAGCCCGTCGGCTCTCTTCCCGTGCCTTCCTTCATGCTAGTTGCGTCTTCCGCTCGACTTCTTGTGCTCCTAAGATCCTGCACACTTAGACACAGGGATCAAATCAAAACATGACCTAGCCTAACTTGGTTGATCAAATCAAAACAACCACGGGGTTTAACAATCTCTTCCTTTTTGATGTGCATCAACCCAAGCTCAAGTTAGGATAAAACAAACAAATAAAAAAAATTATAAAACATTTTAAATATTAAATTACAATATAAAAAAAAACTGCAAAAACAAGTATAATGCCATTTGAGTTAGAAATATTCAAATTAAAAAAAAAAAACCTCACTCCCCCTAAACTTATATCTTTCCTCCCCCTTTAATCACATCAAAAAAATACTAAGAATTTTTTTTTTGAAATTAAATCTTTCGGGGCACCTTAGTAATAAATTTTGCTAGTTAACTAATTTTCTAAGTCATGAAATTTTCAAATAATTGATAATATTCAAAGCATTATTTATCTAATTTGACAAGCTTATTAGTTTGTCAATTAAATATTTAATTCAGTAATTATCTTGCAGGCTGTGGTGAGGCACTACATCTTCTTAGTTATTGGATCATCAACTACTTCTAAACAAAGTCTTTTAAAGAATTTAAATATTTAATTTTTCTGAAAGTTAAAAATAAATGTTTAATCTAAATAAGTTTTTGGAATCCAATACAGGTTCCTTCTTACTGGGTTAATCAAAAATTAAGGGGGTATATAATTTTTTTAAAATTTTTCTAATTTGACGTTGGTGATGTCTAATATAGCAGTTTAACCTACCATGGATTCTAAGTTTTGATTTTTTAAAGTTATTTAATTTTGAGCATGCACCTTTTAAACTGTCGATTTGCATTTTCAAGTTATCATTTTCAACATTTAAATTGTTTAATTGTCCTTTTAAATCATCGCTCTCTTTTTCTAATTTTGCCAAATCTTTGGTAAGAATTTTAATAAACTGAAAGGACTGCTTGGGGGATAGAGCACGCACCCCACTTACCTTAAGTTCTGATGCTCCCCCTTCATTGTTGCTTTCTTCTGATGATCCTCTCCTTTCATCTATGCTCATCTCTGAGCTGGTCTCATCTTCTTCTTGATGGATTACTATTAGGGTTAGTCCGGCGTATGTTTCGATTTCATATTCGGAGGATGACGACTCGTCCCACGTGGCTTTGAGATTATGTTTGGGTCGAGCTGGCTTCTTATTCTTTTCCTTATTTTTGTTCTTCAATTCCGGGCAGTCATCTTTGGTGTGCCCTTCTTCATTGCAATTGTAGCATCGGACGGTCCTTCTATTTCAAAGATGCTTTCTCGTCTACGATTTAAATTGACTGGATTTAATAAATTTATCGAACTTTCTTACCATAAGAGCTGCTTCAACTTCATCGAGGGATGCTTTGGAGACTTGATCTTCTGTCTTTGCTTTTAGGGCAACATTGAGATTTGTCTTTTCTATTTCTTTAGGATTTGCAATTTGAGATTCATGAGGTTCAAAAGTGAAAAACAAATTCTCTAGCTTACTTACCTCATGATCCTTAGAGACGTAGTATGCATCTACTAAGGACTCCCATTCTGAAGTTCTCGAGAAGGCGTTGAGCGCATACCGGATTGAATCTTGGTTTGTTACCGATTCTCCGAGATTGTTTAACTGAGTAATCAGTTCCTTGATTCGTACTTGGAGTTGTGTTACCTTTTCTCCATTGTTCATCCACAGATTTGTCAACTGGGTTCAGAGGATATCTCACCTTGCTAACTTCGCTTATGAAGTGCCCTCATGGAGTTCTAGGAACTTCTCCCAGAGCACTTTGGCAGAGTCATAGCTGCCGATTCGATTGACTTTCTGGGGTGGAAGAACGTTGACCAGATGGAATTCTGCTCTACCGTTCACCATGAAGTCGGCTTGTTCCTTCTTCGTCCATTGATATTTTTCTTTATCTTTTGGAACTATAAAATTATATTTCATTATTAATAGAATTTCAAAATCTGTTTTGAAGAATACCTCTATCCGACATTCCATTGTGCGAAGTCTTCCTCGAATTGGGAAGGGGGGGGGGGTGAATGCTTGCACCGGCCTTCATCTTGATCTTGATGCTTCAGTCGGCGGTTATTCCTTCTGAGGTGGTTGGGCTATGATACCACTTGTTGGCGCAACGGGGGTGGTAAGAGGGTGCAACGCCTGCTAAAAATAAAACAAAACCTTTCTCTGTTTTTTCAACTAAGATTAGTAGCATTATCACAATAATTTTAAACTCAAATGAACAACTAATGCAATTAAAAGAGGCTAACAGGTTTAACTTGGTTACAGCCTAGGTGGTTATTAATCCAAGGCAGTTATAAAGCTCCACTAGAAATATCACCTTCGTGTAGGCAGAGTGCCTCTTACAATCTATGAAAAGCTCAGCAAAGACTAGGAAATTGATTACAACAGTTGTTACATATTTCTTATGTCCAGGGGTCTATTTATAGCCCTTGGAAAATCTTATCCGTAGCTTGAGCACGCCTCCAAAGGGAATGGAGGGCGCCTCCAGTGAGGCAGCAGCGGATAAAAGTTTATCCGCTGCCAACGGCTACTTTGGCGAGGTCGAGGGCGCCTTCCATAGGCATGGAAGGCGCCTCCCTTGCTTATGGAGGGCACCTTCCATGCCCATGGAAGGCGCCCTCCGCTTGAAGGAAGCGGATGTTGGTTGGTCATAGGAAGATCGTACCAGTTCCACCGTACAAAAATTTTGTACAAGTGTCGAATCTTTTCCTAAACAACCTATTGTGTTATTTAGAAGTTAAATTAGGAATCGCAAACGGAACTTAACATTATTGATTCCAAATTTAACTTATCTGTTCTTAATGGTTTAGACTTAGATCGCAAGCGGAACTTAACACTATTGATCCAAATCAACTTATGTTATAAATTCAATTAAATATTAATTTCTAAAATTATCTTCCAGGACTGCATGGCGAGGCACATGCCCTTCTTGGGTATGGGAGCATCCACCACCGCCTAGACAAAGCCTTTTACGGAAAGCTAATATTTAATTTCCTTATATAACTCTAGGTTTAACCAAAAAGAACAATTGAATCACAAATTCGAAAGATAAAACAAAAGAAACACAAATTCAAAAACTCTAGAATCATAGCCTCTCCCTCTCGTGTTTGGTATTTCCAAAAATAACTATATAAAGAAAACTAGTATGATGCGGAAAATAATTACTAGTTATACCTTTCTTTGTAATCAAATAACCTCTTGATCTTCTACCGTATTCCTCTTCTTATCCCGGACGTTGTGTGGGCAACAATCTACCGAGATGAGAACCACCAAAGCTCCTTCTTCTCCTTGCAAGATTCGGCCACCACAAGTACTCCAAGAATAGATGTGGTTCGACCACCACCACCAAGCTCCAATGGATGCTTCCTTTCTCTCCTTCTTCTCCAAGCTAAAATCCGGCCACCTTCAAGCTCCATGAAATTATAAGGTCCGGCCAATGAAGAAGAAAGAAAAGGAAGAAGGGAAAACCAATAGGGCTGGCCACCACCAAGGAGGAAAAAAGAGGAAGAAAAATAGAATATAGTTGTTCCCGATGAAGGCACCTCTATCTCTCTTTTATAATCCTTGTCCTTGGCAAATAAGGAAATTTAAATAAAAACTTCCTTAATTCTTTTGCTATGAAAAGGAAAATTTAATTAATTTTAAAAAATAAATTACTTTTCTTAAACAACATGCCGGTCACCTATTAACTCCTAATCAAGGAAAGTTTAATTCACACAAGAATTAAAACCTCCTAATTTGTTTCCGAAAATTTATTAAAAATTTCTCTAACAAATTTTCCCTTCATGGTGGGTTATAAAAAGAAATTTTATAAATTAAAATCTTTCTTTTAAACATGTGAATGATTTCCAAAAAGGAAAGTTTTCTCTAAAAATTAAAATCTCCTTTCAATCTACAAAAAAGGAAAAATATCAAATCTTCTCTTAATCTTTTGTATAAACTTATAAAAAGGAAATATTTAATTTTAAAACTCTCTTTTAAATCATGAGCATGGTTACAAAAAAGGAAAGTTTTCTTAAAATTAAAATCCACCTTTCAATCTATAAATAAGGAAAGATTTCAAATCTTTTCTTAATCTTTTGAAGAAAGCTATAAAAGGAAATATTTAAATTTTAAACTCTCTTTTAAAACCTTGTTATCCACATAAGAAAAAATTTAAATAAAATCCCTTTTATATTATATGTGGCCAGCCACACCTAGCTTGGACTCCAAGCTAGGGCCGGCCACTAATCTTGGCTCAATCCTTGGTCTTGGCCGTCCCTAGCTTGGGTTCCAAGCTAGCTTGGCCGGCCACCAAAGAATGGGTAAGAAGGTGGGTATAGGTGGGTATAATTCTCTACATACAAGAGCCTACGATAGGGACCGAGAGGAGGAATAGGTTTTGGTCTCCCGATGAAAATAAGCTTCCCGTGTTCGCCCCGAACACACAACTTAATTTCATCAATAATAATTCATATCACTAAAGAATTATTATTGAACTACCGCACCAATCTCAAATTATATTTTGGGCTCTTTCTTATTATGAGTGTGTTAGTCTCCCTGTGTTTAAGATGTCGAATGTCCATTAATTAAATGATTTACTGACAACTCACTTAATTAATATCTTAGTCCAAGAGTAGTACCACTCAACCTCATCGTCATGTCGGACTAAGTCCACCTGCAAGGTTTAACATGATAATCCTTATGAGCTCCTCTCGGAGTCATTCTCAACCTAGATTACTAGGACACAATTTCCTTCTATAATCAACAACACACACTATAAGTAATATCATTTCCCAACTTATCAGACTTATTGATTTATCGAACTAAATCTCACCCATTGATAAGTCAAAGAAATAAATACTAAATATTTGTGTTTGTAATTATATTAGGATTAAGAGCACACACTTCCATAATAACTAAGGTCTAGTTCTTTTATCAAGTCAATATAAAAAGAACTTATCTAAAATGGTCCTACTCAATACACTTAGAGTGTACTAGTGTAATTTATTAGTCAAGATAAACTAATCCCTAATCACACTATGACTTTACCGACGGTTTGTTCTTTTCCATCTTAGTCGTGAGCAACTGTTTATATTTTATAAAGAACTGATAACATGATCTTCTGTGCGTGACACCACACACCATGTTATCTACGATATAAATTAATTGAACAACTACACTTAACATAAATGTAGATATTTTTGGCCAATGTGATTATTTATTTCAAAATAAATGTTTACAAAAGCTAGGCTTTTAGTATACATTCAACAGCGGAGGCACATGGGGCGCCTCAGAGGCACATGGGGCGCCTCAGAGGCGCCTTCTATTCCTTTAGAAGGCGCCTTTAGCAGATTCTCCAGCCTCCATATGGTCTTAAGCTGCTCCGATCGTCTGGGTGATTGCGACCTACCGAAATAAGGCTCATCCGAACCTAATTTCCGGCCTTCTCCTCGAGCAGGCTTCCGCTCCGGCTTCTCATCCCTCGAGCATTGTGTACATTCTTCTCGTCCACCAGTGTACTCTTCCGCAGTACTTCTTCTATCAAATGCACCGAGCCCGTCGACTCTCTTCCCGTGCCATCCTTCTCGCTAGCTGCGTCTTCCGCTCGACTTTCTGTGCTCCTAAGCTCCTGCACACTTAGACACAGGGATCAAACCAAAATAGAGCCTAACCTAACTTGGTTGATCACATCAAAATAACCACGAGGTTAAACAATATGTTCGCCTGGTTGATACACAAGCTTCCCGGTATCTCCCCGAGTGTGGCTCAGCACGAGCTTCACGTCCGAACGGACGCACGACCGGTGAAGCAAAGAAAGAGGGACTTCAGCGCATAACAGAATTTGATCATCCGGGTAGAGATAGTGAAGTTGTTGGAGGCTGACCATATAAGGGAAGTCCAATTTCTGAGCTAGCTCGCTAACGTCGTGCTAGTCTCCAAACCGGGCAATAAATGGAGGGTCTGCATCGACTTCCGCGACTTGAATAAGGCGTGCCCAAAAGACTTCTATCCGTTACCCAAAATAGAGCAAATGGCGGACTCAACGGCGGGTTGCAAGCTGATCTGTATGCTCAATGCATACCAAGGGTATCACCAAGTGTTGCTCGCCCGAGAAGACTAGGAGAAGGTTAGCTTCATTTCGGTCGATGGAACATACTACTATAACATCATGTCGTTCGGACTCAAGAATGCAGGAGCCACTTACCATAGGCTGATGAATAAGTTGTTCCAATGGCAGATCGGTCGTAACATACAGGTATACATCGATGACATATTAATAAAATCCCTCCGAGCTGCTGACTTGTGTGCAGATATCAAACAAATCTGTCGAACGCTGAGGGCTTATGGAATAAAGTTGAATCCAAGTAAGTGTCTATTCAGCACGAAGAGTGGTTGCTTCCTGGGTTACATTGTCACCGAGCGGGGCATTGAAGCCAATCCAAGCAAAGTCAAAGCGTTACAAGACATGCCACCACCTCGGAACATGAAGTAAGCTCAACAGATGACTGGTCAGATCACGGTACTATCCGGATTCATATCCAAGTCATCCGACCGGAGCCTTCCATTCTTCAAAGTGCTTCACCGAGCTATAAAATTCCAATGGGACGACGAGTGTGATCCGGCATTGGAAAAGCTTAAGGAATATCTAAACTCCTTACTTGTATTAGCCAAGCCAATTGTTGGTGAGATATTCTGGATTTATCTATCATCCAATGAACATATCATTGGATCAACTTGAGTTAGGCAGAACGGCCAAGAGTAACAGTCTGTATACTTTTTAAGCTATATATTGAAGGATACAGAGTCTTGCTACACCAGTCTAGAAAAATTAGCTTATGCTTTGATTCTCGCTGCTCGGAGGCTTCGTCCGTACTTCTTAGCACACACAATCATTGTGCTAACTAATAGCGCCTTGGTATGAGTCCTTCTCAACCCCGAAGCATCAAGAAGGCTAATCAAATGGACGACCGAGCTAAGCGAATTTGACATACAATATCAACTCCGAGCGATAATCAAGGCTCAGGCCTTGGCAGATTTCGTTATAGAGGTTCAGAATGTCGAGCCAGAGGCAACGTGGAAGATATATGTTGATAGCTCATCCACTCGGTAAGGTAGTAGAATCGACATATTGTTCATCTCACTACGGGAAGACCGAATGCAGCTTTCCATTCAGCTTGACTACCGCACCACCAATAATGAAGCTGAGTATGAAGCATTGATAGCCAGCTTACAGGCAACCCGGCATGTGGTGTTAGAGTTTTCGGGCCGCGAAAATCGCTTTTTCGTGTCGCGGAAACTCCGAAACCCCCATGCCACCGGATCCGTGCGAAAAGTATAGAACAAAAATTTACATGTACGAATTTACTAACTAGATCTACACTTAGATCTACATGTTTAGAAAGTTACCCTTGTTGCGTGCCCTTTGCAAATCCCGCTTGTCCAAGGTACGCCGGATCTCGAGTGTGTTCAAATGTACACACCTCTAGTAGTATCCACACGAACAAGAAGTGTTCTCTAACACTCAAGGATGGAGAAGAGAACACCACAAGTGTGCTAGCACTTCTTGATGCTCTCGGATAGGATTAGAAGATGAAGAAAGGAAAAAGAAGAGAACACACTCCTCTAAAAACTCTATATGACTTTCACTAACCTTTCTTCTTGGATTAGACTCACTCACCTTTCTTCTCCCTTGCTTGAAACCCACGACAACCACAACCAAAAAGGAGAAAAAAATCCAAGGAAGAAGATGCAACTATAACCACACTTGAATGCCACAAAACAAAAACTCCTCTAACATTAGTGTGGCCGGCCACATCTTGTAACCCCTTCATTTAATGTGGCCGGCCACATTAAATGGAATGGATGTGTAACCTCCATGAGGTGGCACACCATGATGAGGTGGAGATGATGTGACAAGGTTAGTCATGCCATGTAGGATGAGTCAACCTTCATGATGTGGCAATACATCAAGTCAAACTTGATGTTTCAAATTCCATTTGGTCAAGTCAAAATTGACCAATTCTCTTCCTTGTTTAGTTAAAACAAACCTTTGGTTCAAGTCAATTTTAATCTAATAAATCTCAATTCATTAATATAAATTGACTCAATGAATCAAATTTAAATTAGACTCATTCAACAATTGAATCTAATTGAGTCTAACTCAATAAGTCTAATTTGAATTAATCTGAATCCAATTTTTGGTGCATCATATGAACCTAATCTAATTGGTTCATCATATGAACCTAATCTCCATCCACTTGTTCTTTGTGTGTGACCCAATAGGTTCTTGTAACGTTGGCAATGTTTCTAAACTCCTTTAGAAACATAAGCAATGAGCGACATCTAGCAATACATCATTGCTACCCAAGTTACAAGAATGTTGAGATCCAACATCACCTTGTGACTACTAATTGTGACTCCTCACAATATATGACAAGTGTCCTTCTATCCTAGACATCTAGATTGATCAATGTGAGGCATAGACCGTGTCATCCTCTGACCAATCTAAATCTTGAACTCCAAGTAGACTCACTAAATCAAATGAGCTCAATATCTCATATTGACTCATTTGGGCATGGCCATGCACTTCGTGGTCTCACTCTATCAAGAATACCGATGTCTCTCCCGTCATATAGGAGGGATAGATCCCATCTACATCACTCACATTCCTTCGCATAATTTGTTACATACCCAGTAATCGCCTTTATAGTCCACCCAGTTACGGGTGACGTTTGACGAAACCAAAGTACATAACTCCTTATGTAGAGAACCATGGTGACTTCAGGTCTAAGGACTAGTAGTCATACTAATAGCCACATGAGAAAGTATATGACACTCATATAATGATCCATGATACTTTCTCATGGCGGGTCATTCAGTATACATTCTCTAATGCATACCCATGTGTCAACTTGATATCTCTATATCCATTACTTGTGAGATCAAGTCATCGAGTTGACCTATATGCTAGTCTTATTGCATTAACATTGTCCCTGAATGTTAATACTCGACTAGGAATGATTAAGAGTAGTGTTCCTTATATCATCTCACTATCGATTCAACCAATCGATTGATACAGGTAAGAACTTTTTACTCAAGGACGTTATTATACTTAGTTTATTTGGCACCAATATAAGTAATTATAAGAACCAAAAACCAAATGCCTTTAAATATATAGAATATGATACAACAAGTCCATAATACAATCATCAAATGATTGGTTCTAGGGCTCTAGCTAACAATCTCCCACTAGCACTAGTGCCAATCAGTGTAGGCTCTAAGCCCCAATGACCTAGTGTGACCATCACGCTTCCTCTGTGCCAAAGCCTTGGTCAAAGGATCTGCGATGTTAGCCTCTGTGGGTACTCTACAAATCTTCACATCTCCTCTCTCGATAATCTCTCGAATGAGATGGAAGCGTCGTAGTATGTGTTTGGTCCGTTGGTGTGAGCGAGGTTCCTTCGCCTGTGCTATAACTCCATTGTTGTCACAATAGAGGTCAATGGGGTCAGCAATACTAGGAACCAGCCCAAGTTCAGTGATGAACTTGCGGATCCAAACTGCCTCCTTTGCTGCCTCTGATGCAGTAATGTACTCGACCTCTGTTGTAGAATCAGCAACTGTGTCCTGCTTCGAACTCTTTCAGCTCACAGCACCACCATTAATGCAAAACATGAACCCCGACTGCGATCGATAATCATCCTGGTCGGTCTGGAAGCTAGCATCACTGTAACCCTTTACAGCTAGCTCATCATAGCCGCCATATATCAAGAAATACTCTTTAGTCCTTCTTAAGTACTTAAGAATATTCTTGACTGCTATCCAGTGAGTTTCACCTGGATCTGACTGGTATATGCTCGTCATGCTCAAAGCATACGAGACATCAGGTCGAGTACATAACATGGCGTACATGATCGATCCTATGGCTGAGGCATAAGGGATCTGATCCATGCGGTCTCTCTCTTCTCTAGAAGAGGGACCCTGAGTCTTTGAAAGACTCACGCCATGTGACATCGGCAGAAAACCCTTCTTGGAGTTCTGCATGGCAAACCGAAGGAGTACCTTGTTAATATATGTACTCTGACTTCGGCCAAACAATCTCTTAGATCTATCTCTATAGATCTGTATCCCTAGAATGTGGGATGCTTCACCTAAGTCCTTCATTGAGAAACAAGTCCCTAGCCAAGTCTTGACAGACTGTAGCAAAGGGATGTCTTTTCCAATGAGCAGTATGTCATCCACATACAATATGAGGAAGACAACTGTGTTCTCTACAACCTTTTGTAAACACAAGGCTCATCTTCGTTCTTGATGAAACCAAAATGTTTGATTGCATCATCGAATCGAAGATTCCAGCTTCGAGAGGCTTGCTTTAGTCCATAAATGGACCTATGCAGCTTGCATACTCTGCCAGTATGCTGTGGATCTATAAAACCCTCAGGTTGTGTCATGTACACATCCTCGAGCAGGTTTTCATTCAGAAACACGGTTTTGACATCCATCTGCCAGATCTCGTAATCGTGGTAAGCTGCAATAGCAAGCATGATTCGAATGGACTTAAACATCGCTACTGGAGAAAAGGTTTCATCATAGTCAATACCATGAATCTGCTTGAAACCTTTAGCTGCCAAGCGACCCTTATAGATAAATCCATCCATGTCAGTCTTTCTCTTAAAGACCCACTTGCACCCAATGGGTTTTACCCCTTCAGGTGGATCAACCAAAGTCCATACTTGGTTGGTGTACATGGATTCCATCTCGGATCTCATGGCTTCTAGCCATTTCTTGAAATCTGGTCTCATCACAGCTTCCTGATAGGTTGTAGGCTCATCCTCTATGAGCACAACGTCATCATGGTCAGACAAGAGAAATGAGTATCTCTCAGGCTGACGACGTATCCTATCAGACCTGCGAAGAGGTATGTCTACTTGAACTGGTTGTTGTTCCTCAACTCTTTGTGGAACAACATCATCCACAACACTTTGTGGTTCCAGTTCAACTTCCATCGAGGCTTCAGTGCTAGGATCCGCATCTTGAACTTTTTCAAGATCGAATGTACTCCCACTAGTCTTTCTAGAAACAAAGTCCCTTTCTAGAAAGACTCCAGTCTTTGCCACAACTATCTTGTGCTGATTGGGAATGTAGAAGTAATATCCCTTAGTTTCCTTGGGATATCCTATAAAGTAGCACTTGTCGGATTTGGGTCCTAATTTATCTGAGACTTGACGTCTAACGTAAGCCTCACAACCCCAAATCATCATGAAAGACACCTGGGCATCTCTCCCAGTCCATATCCTATATGGTGTCTTTATCACGACCTTGGATGGAACTCGGTTGAGTATAAAAGCTGTCGTGTCTAGAGCATAGCCCCAAAGGAATGTCGGAAGATCTGTGTGACTCATCATAGACCGTACCATATCTAATAGGGTACAATTCCTCCTTTCGGATACACCATTCCACTGTGGTGTTCCAGGAGGAGTGAGTTGGGATAGAATCCCACACTCAGCTAGATAGTCACGAAACTCATGGCTAAGGAATTCTCCACATCGATCTGATCGAAGTATCTTAATACTCTTGTCAAGCTGGTTCTGTACTTCATTCTTGAATTCTTTGAACTTTTCAAAGGATTCAGACTTATGTGTCATCAAGTACAAAGAACCATATATACTGAAGTCATCAGTAAATGTGATGAAGTACCTATAACCGCCTCTAGTAGCGACATTGAAAGGGTCACATACATCACTATGTATAAGTCCTAACAAGTCAGTCGCTCTTTCGCTGTGCCCACTAAAGGGAGTCTTGGTCATCTTGCCTAGTAGGCATGACTCGCACGTCTCATAAGATTCAAAATCAAATGAGTCCAGCAAACCATCCTTATGGAGCTGGGATAAGCGCTTGTCATTTATATGACCTAAGTGACAGTGCTAGAGATAGGTTTGGTTCATGTCATTTGACTTGAACCTCTTGGTACTAATGTTATAGATAGGGCTCTCAAGGTCTAGAATATAGAGTCCGTTTATCATAGGTGCACTACAATAGAACATTTCGTTTAAATAGATCGAACAACATTTGTTCTTTATTATAAACGAAAAACCTTTCTTGTCCAAACAAGAAACAGATATAATGTTCTTAGTTAAGGCAGACACATAACAACAATCATCTAATTCTAGTACAAGCCCAGAGGGCAAAGATAGATGGTAAGTTCCTACAGCAATAGCAGCAACCCGTGCTCCATTGCCTACTCGTAGGTCTATCTCACCCTTCGTCAATGCACTGCTATTTCTCAGCGCTTGTACATTAGTACAAATGTGCGAAGCACATCCGGTATCTAATACCCACGATGAAGAAATAGAGAGGTTGATTTCTATAACATGTATACCTGAAGTAGAAATCTTATTTCTCTTTTTCTTAAGATCTTCCAGGTATTCTTTGGAGTTCCTCTTCCAGTGCCTTGCTTGTCCTTGATATAGGTGACAAAGATGTTCAACCATATCATAAGCACCCATCAACTCATGTTGCTTCTGAAGCTCAGAGTTCATGGTCGTGAGCATAAGACAGGACACATCTAATGCATCATCTTGATGCTTCTTGTAAGCATCTCGGTCTGCTCGCGTGGCAGTGGCAGGAGGAGCCTCCAGAATGGGCTGCTCCAGAACGTACAGTTTACGTTCTTGAGTGAGAACTATTCTCAAGTTCCTATACCAGTCCAGGAAATTTGCTCCGTTGAGCTTGTCCTTCTTAAGGACAGAACGCAGGGAGAAATTGTTCGTGTTTGACGTCATGGTAATCTACAACAGAAATAAATGCAGAAATAAATATCATATTCTTAATCATTTAATTAGGCCTTTAACTAAATGATGCTCCCACTGAATTCTATAATTCATGTGGGACAAGATCCACATCATACTAACCCTTGAGTTAGCTTTGGCTAATACGCCCAAGATTTAGTATGATCGGTAGGTAACGATTATCAATTACATCTCTATGCAACTCTTGTTTATAGGATCATTATCGGCAGTTATATTAAAACTTGAGTTAGCTTTGGCTAATACGCCCAAGAATTAATATAAATGTGATTTATGTCCTATCTTTCCAACCATTGGAAGAATGCCTATAGTTGTACTCGATCCAACCGAGTAAACTATGAATACTCAATCTAATTGAGTTTGTACTCGCCCATGCGTTGATAAGAGGGACCAAGATTGTCCCTCCGTACCCTACCAAGATAATATGTGTTGCTCTGCTTTGGCAGATTCAACAACACATGGATCGAGGTAGTGATAGGTATCACGACACGGTAGGCATTAGAGTCGACGTGATTTAGATCTAATCTAATCAATGATGCGTATCATATACTTGATTTAGATCTAATCTAATCATGGGGTGCATCATGTGCACGATTTAGATCTAATCTAATCGTTAGGCACTAATTAATTACTATTTTACTAGCGTGCATCACATACACACAAAAGCAATTAATTAAATTAATTTTGTGATTATGTCATGGCCCTACTACGATCTTCTCAAGTCAATGAGAAGATCGGATGGTCAACCTAAGGTCAACAACTTCTCAAGCGCCTTCCTTTTGACCACCTTGTGTTGCTTGCGCCTTCCTTATAACTCCGTCTTAAGTGGACCTTCCACCGCTTCAAAATTTACATTACAATTTTGAAACTCGAGTTACATTCGAGTTTAAATCTAATTTATAACCAGAATATAAATAGGGAGGCATGACGCGCAGGTCGCGTATAAAATACAGCACACATAAACACATGACGGCACGCAGGCCGTATTATAAATTACAACACAAATCCAATCATATTGGGTCTTTTTGGGCCATGACTATCACAAAAATAATATATAATTCTAAATTATATATTTTTCATAATTTTCTATAATTTTTCATAATTTTTATAATTTTATGAGTAAATTTTTCCCGGCGGACCCGATTAGCGATTTCGGGCGCAATCGCGGAGCAAATCCCCTTGCGGGGTTAGGGGCAGTACCACTACCCGCGATCTAACCATCGTGAGTTGCTCCTAAGCGATCCTACAGTGTCTTAGCCCGCTGTCCCAAAAAGTTTTGGGTCGAAACATTGCCGTTACCGAAAAATCTTCTCGGTAGTCGAAGCCTACAAGTGTCTAAACACTTGTGCTTCGCTTCTACGAGAAAAATACCCTTTAAAACTATAAAATCATGAAATTACAGAAATTCACAGAAGCTATATTTTTCATAAAAATACAAAATAAAATCGTACATGTCTTCGTACGTGGCTCTGATACCACTGTTGGATTTTTCGGGCCGCGAAAACTGCTTTTTCGCGTCGCGGAAACTCCGAAACCCCCATGCCACCGGATCCGTGCGAAGAGTATAGAACAAAAATTTACATGTACGAGTTTACTAACTAGATCTACACTTAGATCTACATGTTTATAAAGTTACCCTTGTTGCGTGCCCTTTGCAAATCCCGCTCGTCCAAGGTACGCCGGATCTCGAATGTGTTCAAATGTACACACCTCTAGTAGTATCCACACGAACAAGAAGTGTTCTCTAACACTCTAGGATGGAGAATAGAACACCACAAGTGTGCTAGCACTTCTTGATGCTCTCGGATAGGATTGGAAGATGAAGAAAGGAAAAAGAAGAGAACACACTCCTCTAAAAACTCTATGTGACTTTCACTAACCTTTCTTCTTGGATTAGACTCACTCACCTTTCTTCTCCCTTGCTTGAAACCCACGGAAACCACAGCCAAAAAGGAGAAAAAACCCAAGGAAGAAGATGCAACCATAACCACACTTGCATGCCACAAAACAAAAACTCCTCTAACGTTAGTGTGGCCGACCACATCTTGTAACCCCTTCATTAAATGTGGCCGACCACATTAAATGGAATGGATGTGTAACCTCCATGAGGTGGCACACCATGATGAGGTGGAGATGATGTGGCAAGGTTAGTCATGCCATGTAGGATGAGTCAACCTTCATGATGTGGCAATACATCAAGTCAAACTTGATGTTTCAAATTCCATTTGGTCAAGTCAAAATTGATCAATTCTCTTCCTTGTTGAGTTGAAACCAACCTTTGGTTCAAGTCAATTTTAATCTAATAAATGTCAATTCATTAATATAAATTGATTCAATCAATCAAATTTAAATTAGACTCATTCAACAATTGAATCTAATTGAGTCTAACTCAATAAGTCTAATTTGAATTAATCCGAATCAAATCTTTGGTGCATCATATGAACCTAATCCAATTGGTTCATCATATGAACCTAATCTCCATCCACTTGTTCTTTGTGTGTGACCCAATAGGTTCTTGTAATGTTGGCAATGTTTCTAAACTCCTTTAGAAACATAAGCAATGAGCGACATCTAGCAATACATCATTGCTACCCAAGTTACAAGAATGTTGAGATCCAACATCACCTTGTGACTACTAATTGTGACTCCTCACATTTATGACAAGTGTCCTTCTATCCTAGACATCTAGATTGATCAATGTGAGACATAGACCGTGTCATCCTCTGACCAATCTAAATCTTGAACTCCAAGTAAACTCGCTAAATCAAATGAGCTCAATATCTCATATTGACTCATTTGGGCATGACCATGCACTTCGTGGTCTCACTCTATCAAGAATACCGATGTCTCTCCCGTCATATAGGAGGGATAGATCCCATCTACATCACTCACATTCCTTCGCATAATTTGTTACATACCCAGTAATCGCCTTTATAGTCCACCCAGTTATGGGTGACGTTTGACGAAACCAAAGTACATAACTCCTTATGTAGGGAACTATGGTGACTTCAGGTCTAAGGACTAGCAGTCATACTAATAGCCACATGAGAAAGTATATGACACTCATATAACGATCCATGATACTTTCTCATGGCGGGTCATTCAGTATGCATTCTCTAATGCATACCCATGTGTCAACTTGATATCTCTATATCCATTACTTGTGAGATCAAGTCATCGAGTTGACCTACATGCTAGTCTTATTGCATTAACATTGTCCCTGAATGTTAATACTCGACTAGGAATAATTAAGAGTAGTGTTCCCTATATCATCTCACTATCGATTCAACCAATCGATTGATACAGGTAAGAACCTTTTACTCAAGGACGTTATTATACTTAGTTTATTTGGCACCAATACAAGTAAGTATAATAACCAAAAACCAAATGCCTTTAAATATATAGAATATGATACAACAAGTTCATAATACAATTATCAAATGATTGGCTTTAGGGCTCTAGCTAACAATCTCCCACTAGCACTAGTGCCAATCAGTGTAGGCTCTAAGCCCCAATGACCTAGTGTGACCATCATGCTTCCTCTGTGCCAAAGCCTTGGTCAAGGGATCTGCGATGTTAGCCTCTGTGGGTACTCTACAAATCTTCACATCTCCTCTCTCGATAATCTCTCGAATGAGATGGAAGCGTCGTAGTATGTGTTTGGTCCATTGGTGTGAGCGAGGTTCCTTCGTCTGTGCTATAGCTCCATTGTTGTCACAATAGAGCTCAATGGGGTCAGCAATGCTAGGAACCACCCCAAGTTCAGTGATGAACTTGCGGATCCAAACTGCCTCCTTTGCTGCCTCTGATGCAGTAATGTACTCGGCCTCTGTTGTAGAATCAGCAACTGTGTCCTGCTTCGAACACTTCCATCTCACAGCACCACCATTAATGCAAAACATGAACCCCGACTGCGATCTATAATCATCGTGGTCGGTCTGGAAGCTAGCATCACTGTAACTCTTTACAGCTAGCTCATCATCGTCTCCATATATCAAGAAACACTCTTTAGTCCTTCTTAAGTACTTAAGAATATTCTTGACTGCTATCCAATGACTTTCACCTGGATCTGACTGGTATCTGCTCGTCATGCTCAAAGCATACGAGACATCAGGTCGAGTACATAACATGGCGTACATGATCGATCCTATGGCTGAGGCATAAGGGATCTGATCCATGCGGTCTCTCTCTTCTCTAGAAGAGGGACCCTGAGTCTTCGAAAGACTCACGCCATGTGACATCGGCAGAAAACCCTTCTTTGAGTTCTGCATGGCAAACCGAAGGAGTACCTTGTCAATATATGTACTCTGACTTAGGCCAAGCAATCTCTTAGATCTATCTCTATAGATCTGTATCCCTAGAATGCGGGATGCTTCACCTAAGTCCTTCATTGAGAAACAAGTCCCTAGCCAAGTCTTGACAGACTGTAGCAAAGGGATGTCTTTCCCAATGAGTAGTATGTCATCCACATACAATATGAGGAAGACAACTGTGTTCTCTACAACCTTCTTGTAGACACAAGGCTCATCTTCATTCTTGATGAAACTAAACTGTTTGATTGCATCATCGAATCGAAGATTCCAGTTTCGAGAGGCTTGCTTTAGTCCATAAATGGACCTATGCAGCTTTCATACTCTGCCAGTATGCTGTGGATCTACAAAACCCTCAGGTTGTGTCATGTACACATCCTCGAGCAGGTTTTCATTCAGAAATGTGGTTTTGACATCCATCTGCCAGATCTCATAAGCGTGGTAAGCTGCAATAGCAAGCATGATCCGAATGGACTTAAACATCGCTACTGTAGAAATGGTTTCATCATAGTCAATACCATGAATCTGCTTGAAACCTTTAGCTGCCAAGCGACCCTTATAGATAAATCCATCCATGTCAGTCTTTCTCTTAAAGACCCACTTGCACCCAATGGGTTTTACCCCTTCAGGTGGATCAACCAAAGTCCATACTTGGTTGGTGTACATGGATTCCATCTCGGATCTCATGGCTTCTAGCCATTTCTTGAAATCTGGTCTCATCACAGCTTCTTGATAGGTGGTAGGCTCATCCTCTATGAGCACAACGTCATCATGGTCAGATAAGAGAAATGAGTATCTCTCAGGCTGATGACGTACCCTATCAGACCTGCGAAGAGGTATATCTACTTGAACTGGTTGTTGTTCCTCAACTCTTTGTGGAACAACATCATCCACAACACTTTATGGTTCCAGTTCAACTTCCATCGAGGCTTCAGTGCTAGGATGTAAAATACCGAAAAAATGTCAGATAATGATAAGGGAATTTTCCGGAATTTTTAGAAATTTTCTGGGAATTTTTCGGAGCTCGTATGGTCGAGTTAACGGGGATAAAAACAGGGCCCAGAAAAGGCCTGTTTGGGTTACCCCACTTAAGTGAGGAAAAGTTGAATTTCTTAATTCCTTTTCTTTATTTATTTTGTTTTTTTTTCTCTTCTTTTATTTCCGCCGTTTCCTCTTTCTCGCCGAACCGAGCGCCGAATCCCTTCTTCCTCGTCGCCGTCTCCGAGCCATAATCGCCGGCCCGGCGGTTTCTTCCTCCCCGGAGTCTTAAACCCTCGGCCACCTCCTTTTCTTCCTTCTCCTCTCCACTGCCTGCACCGGCGCCCTCTCCGATCTCCTCACGGCGCCACCTTTCCGCTGTGCCCTAGCCACATCCCGCCGCCGACGCCCTCTTCGGTCTCTCTGTGCTGCCACTGCCGACCACCCCGTGCCGACGCCACTTCTTCCCTTGCCCTCTCTGCCTTCGTGTCGGCTGCCGTCTTCTTGTTGTGCCCTGGCGCCGCTGTCGACGCCAACAGACACCACCGGACCCTGCTAGTTCTTCACTGCCGGCTGAGGGTTGTTGCTCTTCTTGGTGACGACCACTGGACTTGAAGAGCATTCCGGCCACTGTTGCTTGCTTCCATCGCCGGAGAAGGTCAGTGAACAGCAACATGAAGTAATTCGTGTTGGATTTATGACCATGAAGAGCATTGCTGATTGGAACGTGAAGCCAACACAAGAAACTGATGCAACATTGATGATCATGTTGTTGACCAAGCATCAACATGTTGGAGAACAATTGTTGGTCCTCCAAGTTGAACGTTATTGATTTGGGTGGTTCTTCTAAGCAACCAAGTTGTGGTTCTGTGCTGATCAAGAGAGGGATGTGCTGCTCTTACTTCTTCGGTTGTGTATCACAGTAGTGGTTTGGTGAAAAGAAAGTAAGTGATTGATTTTTATGAGGTAATGAATAGGGTTTTGATTTTGGTTATAGATCATGGTGTAATCTAGATTATATGATTACGTTGTTGTGAGGGATTATAATTGTTGCAAGTTCTAATTTGTAGGAATTAGTTATGAAATGATTGAGGAGTTGATGATCCCATTTAAGGTTTAAAATTGGATTTTGATTTAGGTTAGTTTTTCGGGAATATGATTTATCTAATTAATTAATATGTAATTAGCTAAATCTGTATATCGTGTTGTTACAGGACTGTGATTCGAGACGGGCGTCTCGACATCGGGTTGGTTCGATTCGATCTATATCAGAGGCGGGTACCTCTTGACTTATCTTTTATGATATTGTCTTTGGATATGCATAGTATTTTATAACTACAAGCAATGAACATGTTTGTCTTTGGTATGTCACTGTTTGATATCCATAGCATGTTAGGTTTATCGCCTGTGACGTATCCGTGCTTATATCATGTGATTTATTGCCATGAGTACTGTATTACCATAAGTATCTTAGTTTCTAGAATAAGTGACATACCATGTTTTACTGAGGTAAGGACTAGGTTCTGGATTTTTGGTTTCAGTCATATGTATCGAGATTGTCTGATACTTAGGTTTTATGCCATGACTGGCTTGTGTACCTCTATTTGTATATCATATATGATTCATGTACCCAGACCTTGATTCTTGATATGTGCATATTGTTGGTACGTATGTTATGGAAGGAGATATGTTTAGGATCTAGGTTGCTATACCATAGAGGACCTGTATGCCCTAGATCCGTGGATTGACCTACTGATACTGTGGTACCCATATTATGTATATATGGATTTTTCTATGCTGATCAGGATATTCCATACTTATTATGTTCAGGACATAGGTTTTTGATATTCTATCTGACCTGTGTATTCTAGATTTTGGTATGTGACCATCACTTTTACAGTACCCATTTTGTATATATGGATATGGTTATGTTGATCAGTTTTTGTTATGCATAGTGACATGCATCATGATTGCATGCTGTGCGATTGTCGGCTCCACTATGGTTGAGCCCATCGCCAGTTACATGTACTGCACACACCACCACTCATGGATTAGTGGTATATCAGGCAAGTGTGTGGCAGTTCTGCTGTTTGGCTCCGTTGGTCTGAGGACTCAGCTGTTTGGCTCCGCTGGCATTTAGTGTAGCAGCGTAGTAGCCGGCAGACGGTGGACTCTGTTTGGCTCCGTTGGTCAGGTGACTCAGCGTGGTAGCCGGCAGAGATACCTCCCCGTCATCGTGTACCGGGAGATGAGAGCATTGAGCTCCCCCATTTATGATTTGGGGTCACAGGACAGGAGTACTCCGACAGCATCCCGTCCACTCGGTCACTCATCAGGAGCAGTGACGACAGAGTGCACGGTTGTCACAGCCCTACCCACTCGGTCTCACCATTTGTGTGTGAGATGACTGACTGGCGTCAGGGGTGACCAGGACGCATCATTAGCATCATATGCATTGATGCATTTATATTCTTATGATTGTGTTTGCTGCATTTGGTTGCTGCATTTTGGTTGGATACATACTTTTGACCTGCATACAGGATTATTGACACTTTCGGTTTGACGACCCTTTTGTCTGGATAGGAGTTCCTGGTGAGTACAGCTTCCTCAGTTACCTTTCAGTTTTGCATATTCCCTATATATGATTAGGAAGCTGTATTCCATGTTTTGTTGCTGTTAGATATATCTTACTACTCATGTCCATTGGTATTCGCTGAGTTGTTGAACTCACCCCCGTTGATACTATCTTTTTCAGGTACCAGGTTGGTTTTGGTGTCGCTTGGAGTATCCTGTCTGCTGGTCCCCACGTCACATCAGAGGACTTATCGGTGTCACGTATGTTTTATTTGTTTATGTATCAGTTTGTTTAGCTCTGTACTTCGGTTTTGTTTTTGGAGTGTTGATGTTGTTATGTGGTATTTTGTATTTGTTGTTGGTTGTGTAAGCCTAGCCGGCTAGCAGTTTTTGTGCTTTGGTTTGTATTGGGTTTCTGTCATTTTAGTTGTGTTGGTTTTATTCCAGCCGTGTGGCTGATGATATATATATAACTGCGTGGTTGTGTGTATATATTCCAGCCGCCTGTGGCTGATGTATATTGTGTATGTAGAAAGTGTCAGATTGTCCGCCGTACAGGGGAGGTGCTGCCGAAATTTCTTCGGACAGGGACTCCTCTGGGGCGTGACATAGGATTCGCATCTTGAACGTCTTCAAGATTGAATGTACTCCCACTAGTCTTTCTAGAAACAAAGTCCCTTTCTAGAAAGACTCCAATCTTTGCCACAACTATCTTGTGCTGACTGGGAATGCAGAAGTAATATCCCTTAGTTTCCTTGGGATATCCTATAAAGTAACACTTGTCGAATTTGGATCCTAATTTATCTGAGACTTGACGTCTAACGTAAGCCTCACAACCCCAAATCCTCATGAAAGACACCTGGGCATCTCTCCCAGTCCATATCCTATATGGTGTCTTTATCACGACCTTGGATGGAACTCGGTTGAGTATAAAAGCTGTCGTGTCTAGAGCATAGCCCCAAAGGAATGTCGGAAGATCTGTGTGACTCATCATAGACTGTACCATATTTAATAGGGTATAATTCCTCCTTTCGGATACACCATTCCACTGTGGTGTTCCAGGAGGAGTGAGTTGGGATAGAATCCTACACTCAGCTAGATAGTCACGAAACTCATGGCTAAGGAATTCTCCACATCGATCTGATCGAAGTATCTTAATACTCTTGTCAAGCTGGTTCTGTACTTCATTCTTGAATTCTTTGAACTTTTCAAAGGATTCAGACTTATGTGTCATCAAGTACATATAACCATATCTACTGAAGTCATCAGTAAATGTGATGAAGTACCTATAACCGCCTCTAGTAGCGACATTGAAAGGGTCACATACATCACTATGTATAAGTCCTAACAAGTCAGTCGCTCTTTCGCTGTGCCCACTAAAGGGAGTCTTGGTCATCTTGCCTAGTAGGCATGACTCGCACGTCTCATAAGATTCAAAATCAAATGAGTCCAGCAAACCATCCTTATGGAGCTGGGATAAGCGCTTGTCATTTATATGACCTAAGCGACAGTGTCAGAGATAGGTTTGGTTCATGTCATTTGAATTGAACCTCTTGGTACTAATGTTATAGATAGGGCTCTCAAGGTCTAGAATATAGAGTCCGTTTATCAGAGGTGCACTACAATAGAACATTTCGTTTAAATAGACGGAACAACATTTGTTCTTTATTATAAACGAAAAACCTTTCTTGTCCAAACAAGAAACAGATATAATGTTCTTAGTTAAGGCAGACACATAACAACAATCATCTAATTCTAGTACAAGCCCAGAGGGCAGAGATAGATGGTAAATTCCTACAGCAATAACAGCAACCCGTGCTCCATTGCCTACTCGTAGGTCTATCTCACCCTTCATCAATGCCCTGCTATTTCTCAGCACTTGTACATTAGTACAAATTTGCGAAGCACATCCGGTATCTAATACCCACGATGAAGAAATAGAGAGGTTGACTTCTATAACATGTATACCTGAAGTAGAAATCTTATTTCTCTTTTTCTTAAGATCTTCCAGGTATTCTTTGGAGTTCCTGTTCCAGTGCCTTGCTTGTCCTTGATATAGGTGACAAAGATGTTCAACCATATGATAAGCACCCATCAACTCATGTTGCTTCTGAAGCTCAGAGTTCATGGTTGCGAGCATAAGACAGGACACATCTAATGCATCATCTTGATGCTTCTTGTAAACATCTCGGTCTGCTCGCGTGGCAGTGGCAGGAGGAGCCTCCAGAATGGGCTGCTCCAGAACGTACAGTTTACGTTCTTGAGTGAGAACTATTCTCAAGTTCCTATACCAGTCCAGGAAATTTGCTCCGTTGAGCTTGTCCTTCTTAAGGACAGAACGCAGGGAGAAATTGTTCGTGTTTGACATCATGGTAATCTACAACAGAAATAAATGCAGAAATAAATATCATATTCTTAATCATTTAATTAGGCCTTTAATTAAATGATGCTCCCACTGAATTCTATAATTCATGTGGGACAAGATCCACATCATACTAACCCTTGAGTTAGCTTTGGCTAATACGCCCAAGATTTAGTATGATCGGTAGGTAACGATTACCAATTACATCTCTATGCAACTCTTGTTTATAGGATCATTATCGGCAGTTATATTAAAACTTGAGTTAGCTTTGGCTAATACGCTCAAGAATTAATATAAATGTGATTTATGTCCTATCTTTCCAACCATTGGAAGAATGCCTATAGTTGTACTCGATCCAACCGAGTAAACTAGGAATACTCAATCTAATTGACTTTGTACTCGCCCAAGCGTTGATAAGCGGAACCAAGATTGTCCCTCCTGTTGGTTAGTCCTAGGAAAACGTACTAGTTCCACTGTACAAAAAATTTTTGTACAAGTGTCGAACCTTTCCTTAAATAACCTATTGTGTTCTTTAAAAGTTAAATTAGAAATCGCAGACGGAACTTAACATCATTGATTCCAAATTTAACTTATCTGTTCTTAATGGTTTAGATTTGAATCGCAAGCGGAACTTAACACTATTGATTCAAATCTACCTAAGTTATTAATTCCATAAATATTAATTTCCAAAATTGGCTTCCAGGACTGCATGGCGAGGCACATGGCCTTCTTGGATATGGGAGCAACCACCACCGCCTAGGCAAAGCCTTTTAAGGAAAGCTAATATTTATTTCCTTAAATAACTCTAGGTTAACCAAAAAGAACAATTGAATCAAAAATTCGAAAAAGAAGAAAACACAAACTCGAAAAGAAAACTATTTCGAAAACTCTAGAATCATATGCCTCTTGTGTTTGGTATTTCCATAAATAACTATACAGAGAAAAACTAGTATGATGCAGAAAACAATTACTAGTTATACCTTTCTTTGTAAGCAAAAATAACCTCTTGACCTTCTACCATATTCCTCTTCTAACCTCGGACATTGTGTGGGCAACGATCTTCCGAGATGAGAACCACCAAGCACCTTCTTCTTCCTTGCAAGTTTCGGCCACCACAATTCTCCAAGTGAAGTAAAGGTCCGGCCACCACCACCAAGCTCCAAGGGATGCAAGAAACAAAACCACCTTTCTCTCCTTCTTCTCCTAGCTAGAACCGGCCACCATCAAGAGCTCCAATAGAGGTTGCCGCCGGCCATAAGAAGAAGAGAAGAGGAAGAAACTAGGGCCGGCCACCAAGGAGGAAAAGAGAGGAGAAGAATAATAGAGTTGATCACCCGTGAAGACACCTCTACCCCCTCTTTTATAATCCTTGGTCTTGGCAAATAAGAAAATTTTAATAAAAATTCCTTAATTCTTTTGTCATAAAAAAGAAAAATTATTTTAATTAAAAAACAATTTTCTTCTTTTAATAATAATGGCCGACCACTTCTAATTCCCCAAAACAAGGAAAATTTAATTCACACAAGAATTAAAACTTCCTAATTTGTTTCTAGAAATTTATAAAAATTTCTCCAATAATTTTTATCCCTTCATGATTGGTTAATAAAAAGGAAATTAAAATTCTTCTTTTAAACATGTGGATAATTTCCAAAAGGAAAGTTATCTCTAAAAATTAAAATCTCTTT
This sequence comes from Zingiber officinale, assembly GCF_018446385.1. Lineage (NCBI taxonomy): Eukaryota > Viridiplantae > Streptophyta > Magnoliopsida > Zingiberales > Zingiberaceae > Zingiber > Zingiber officinale. The sequence goes on along the minus strand of NC_056000.1, from coordinate 61,120,045 downwards.
TCAATCTACAAATAAGGAAAGATATCAAATCTTTTCTTAATCTTTTGTAGAAACTAATAAAAGAGAATATTTAATTTTAAACTCTCTTTAAATTATTATCATGGTTAAAAGAAAAGTTTTTCTTAAAAATAAAATCTCCTTTCAATCTACAAATAAGGAAAGATTTTAAATCTTTTCTTAATCTTTTGTAGAAAGCTTTAAAAGGAAAGATTTAATTTTTAAACTCTCTTTTAAAACTATGATATCCACATAAGAAATAATTTTAATAAAAAAATCCTTTTTAATATGATGTGGTCGGCCACCTAAGCTTGGGCTCCAAGCTATTGGCCGGCCACCTTAAGGCCAACCTTTAGGCTTGGCCGGCCCTAAGCTTGAGCTTCAAGCTTAGCTTGGTCGGCCCCTATTGGTTGGGTAAGAAGGTGGGTATGTGGTGGGTATAAATCTCTATATACAAGAGGCTACGATAGGGACCGAGAGGAGGAATTGGTTTTGGTCTCTCGATGAAATTAAGCTTCCCGTGTTCGCCCCGAACACACAACTTAATTCCATCAATAATAATTCATTCCACTAAAGAACTATTATTGAACTACCGCACCAATCCCAAATTACATTTTGGGCTCTTTCTTATTATGAGTGTGTTAGTCTCCCTGTGTTTAAGATGTCAAATGCCCACTAATTAAGTGAGTTACTGACAACTCATTTAATTAATATCTTAGTACAAGAGTAGAACCACTCAACCTTATCGTCATGTCGGACTAAGTCCACCTGCAGGGTTTAACATGACAATCTTTATGAGCTCCTCTTGGGAACATTATCAACCTAGATCACTAGGACACAGTTTCCTTCTATAATCAACAACACACACTATAAGTGATATCATTTTCCAACTTATCGGGCCTATTGATTTATCGAACTAAATCTCACCCATTGATAAATTAAAGAAATAAATATCAAATATATGTGCTTGTTATTATATTAGGATTAAGAGCACACACTTCCATAATAACTGAGGTCTTTGTTTCTTTATAAAGTCAGTATAAAAGAAACGACCTCTAATGGTCCTACTCAATACACTCTAAGTGTACTAGTGTAATTATATAGTTAAGATAAACTAATATCTAATTACACTACGACCTTCCAATGGTTTGTTCCTTTCCATCTTGGTCGTGAGCTACTGTTTATAATTTATAAGGTACTGATAACATGATCCTCTGTGTGTGACACCACACACCATGTTATCTACAATATAAATTAATTGAACATCTACATTTGGTATATACAAATGTAGACACTTGACCAATGTGATTCTTATAAATGTATATACAAAAGATAGGCTTTTAGTATACACTCCAACAATCTCCCACTTATACTAAAAGACTATGCTGCCATACATCTGATTCCAACCCTTCAACATGCCCATCAAAAAGCTTTTGCCTTAAGGACCTCAGTGAAAGGATCTATTGGTCATCACCTGATGCAATCTAGGCGGCAACAACTTCTCCACGTTTATACGATTTCTCGTATTGGGTGGTACTTGCGCTCTATTGTGTTTACTTGCCTTATGGACTTATGGCTTCTTTGAGTTTGCTACTGCACCAATATTATTACAATAAATTGTAATAATCTTTGGATAAACCAGAAATCATATCTAAGTCTATCTCAAGGTTATTGAGTCATTCAGCTTTTATGACTACCTTAGAGGTTTGTCATATACTAAGCTTCTATGGTGGAGTCCAGAAAAACACCTATGCTTATCACTCTTCCATAGTTATGACTTTACCTCATAAAGTAAACACAAAACCCCGAGGTCGACTTTCTATTGTCCCTATCCGATTGGAAGTCAAAATCTATGCAACCCACAGGGACCAAATTAACTGCCTAATAAACTAGCATATAATCTCAAGTGCCTCTAAGGTACTAATATATGCTTTACTGCAGTCCAATGTCCTTGTCCAGGGTTACTTAGATATCTGTTAACTATGCCCAAAATAGATCTCTCATCTCGTGCATAGCATGCATTAGGCTTCCGACAGCCGAAGCGTAAGGAACTACCTTCATGTCCTTTATTTCCTTTGATGTCTTCTGAGACATCTCTTTAGATAAAGCTACTCCATGCCTAAAAGGTAAGAAACCTTTCTTGGAGTTCTGCATGCTAAAACGAGCTAAGATTGTTTCGATTTATGAAGCTTGGGATAAGTAAAATATATTCTTTTCTTGCGATCCCTTTGATCCCAAGAATATATGCATTCTCCCAAGTCCTTCATATCAAATTGTTTGGACAACCATACCCTTACTTCCGACAACACTTTGATATTGTTTCCAACTACCAAGAATGTTATCTACGTATAGTACAAGAAATACCACCACGCTTCCATCACAATTCTTGTATACACAAGACTTATCCGGTAACTAAATCCATAAGACTGGATTACAACCGGATGTTCCAAGACCTTGAAGCTTGCTTCAGTCCATAGACTGATTGAGCTTACAAACAAAAATGCTCTTTGCCCTTTGCAATGAACCTCTCTGGTTGCTTTATATGAATGCATTCTTCAAGACTTCCATAAAGGAAAGCTGTCTTATCATCCATTTGCCTAATCTCATAGTCTATATGAGCAGCAATAGATAAAAGAATCTGGATAGAATTAAGTATGGCTACCGATAAAAGGTTTCCCCTTTTTTAATAAGCCTTGCTTTGAAAGTTTCTACTTTCCCATCTATCCCTTTTTTTCTATTGTAGACTTATTTTCACCCTATGGCTTTTACACCACTTGGTGGTACTACAAGCTTCCAGATTTTATTAGAATACATATATTCTAATTTTGTATTCATTGCTCTTGGCCGAGATATGCATCTTTATCTTGGAGTGTTTTGTCATATGTCCGGGGATCAGACTCATGTTCATTTGAGATCAAGTCTAAAGTCTTTCTCAAAACATGAATCTTTTAGGTTGTTTAACAACCCTCCCACTACGATGAGGCACTGCCTATAATTGTGTATCAATTGTGATACGTGTTACAGTTTCTTGTGATATTTCATCTTGTACAGTTGGTACTAGATTAGACGTGTCCTTTATTATTTTCTTAAGAACAAATTTACTTATGGGCTTGTGGTTCATTTATATAGTCCTCTTCTAAAAATCAGTTATTGATGCTAACAATAACCTTCTGATTTTTAAGACTATAAATCTACTTTCGTTTATCTAGGATAACTCATAAACAAGTGAACTCCTTCCCAACTTATCATTGTCTCTCTTCAACATATGTGCTGGACTACCCGAATCCGAATATGCTTCAAAATAGGCTTACACCTATTCAGCAATTCTATATGAGCAGAGAGTTCTGATTTGAAAGGTACTATGTTCACTATCGTTTTCAGAGTATATCCTTAAAACAAATTTGGTAATTTTCTGAATAACTCATCATCAATCTACTCATTTCCTTAAGATTCTTATGCCTTCTACTACACCATTCTATTGGGGTGTACCAGGTGTAGTTAGTTGGGATTAAATTGTTGGTGCCTACGCGGAAAACCTAGAGGTTCCACTGTACAAAAATTTTGTACAAAGGTCTGAACCTTTTCCTAGCTACCATGTGTTCTTTTAAATTAAATTTTGGATCGCCTGCGGAACTTAACACGTTTGATCCAAAACTTAATCTATTTGTTCTTTTAGGTTTTGACTTGGATCTCCTGCGAAACTTAACACGTTCGACCCAAATCACCTTAAGTTATTAATTCCATTAAATATTAATTTCCATAATCGGTTCCCAGTACTGACGTGGCGAGGCACACGGCCTTCTTGGATATGGGAGCAACCACCACCGACTAGACAAAACCTTTTATAGAAAGCTAATATTTAATTTCCTAAAATAACTTTAGGTTAACCGAAAAGAACAATCAAATCACAAGGAAAAGAAAAAAATAAAAGAACACAACATCGAAAAACATATTCGAAATTCTAGAATCATAAGCCTCTTGTATTTGGTATTATTTTCATAAATAACTAGTATGATGCGGAAAGAAAAATTACTAGTTATACCTTGTAGAAAAACCTCTTGATCTTCTACCGTATTCCTCTTCTAACCTCGGACGTTGTGTGGGCAACGATCTTCCGAGATGAGAAACCACCAAGCACCTTCTTCTTCTCCTAGCTAGGTTCGGCCAATCACAAAGAAGCTTCACCAAGGATGAAGAACAAAACACCAACCAAGCTCCAAGGGATACAAGCTTTCTTTCATTTTTCTTCTTCTTCTCCAAGTAGTATCCGGCCACCACAAGAACTCCAAGCAAGAGATAAGTTTCGGCCACCACAAAAGAGGAAGAAAGAAAGAGGATGGCCGGCCACAATAATTTTCTTCAAGGATGAATAATTTCGGCCACCACCAATGCTCCAAGGGATGCTAGAGATGAGACTTGCTTTCTCTCCTTCTTCTCCTTCCTTGATCCGGCCACAAACAAAAGCTCCACCAAGAAGATAGGTTTCGGCCAACAAGAGGAGAAGAGAGAAAGGGAAGGGCCGACCACCACACCAAGGAAAAGAGGGAAGAAAAATAATAGAGGTTGTTTTCAATGAAGGCACCCCTACCCCTTCTTTTATATTCCTTGGCTTTGGCAAATAAGGAAATTTATTTATAATAAAATTTCCTTAACTTTCCTGGACAACAATTAATTAAGAAAAAATTAAATAAATTTTCCTAATTAATTGTATGTGGCCGGCCACCTCATGTAGAGCAAATAGGATAATTTTAATCAACAATTAAAACTTCCTTTTTTGTCTTTGGAAATTTTAAAAAATAAAATTTCCTTTTAAAATCCCTTCATGGTTGATAAAAAGAAATTTCTATAATTTTAATTTTCAACATGTGAATAATTTTTCAGAGAAAATAAAATATCTTTCCAATCTACAAATAAGGAAAGAGATCTAATCTCTTTCTTTTAATCTTTTTGTAAATCTTTTTAAAGAGAGATATTTTAATTTTAATTCTCTGTAATAAATTATATCTTCCACATAATAAAAATTAAAATTAATTTTTTTTTAATTTAATGGGGGTCGGCCACCTAAGCTTGGGTTCAAGCTAGGACCGGCCACCCATGAACCAAGGCTTGGCCGGCCCCCTTCTCATGGGTATGAAGGTGGGTATAGGTGGGTATAGTACTCTATAAATAAGAGGCTACAATAGGGACCGAGAGGAGGAATTGGTTTTGGTCTCCGATAAAATTAATGTTCATTTCGAACACACAACTTAATTTTATCAATAATAATTCATTCCACTAGAGAACTATTATTGAACTACCGCACCAATCCCAAATTACATTTTTGGGCTCCTTCTTATTATGAGTGTGTTAGTCTCCCTGTGTTTAAGATATCGAATGTCCACTAATTAAGTGAGTTACTGACAACTCATTTAATTAATATCTTAGTCCAAGAGTAGTACCACTCAACCTTATCGTCATGTCGGACTAAGTCCACCTGCAGGGTTTAACATGACAATCCTTATGAGCTCCTCTTGAGGACATTATCAACCTAGTATCTCTAGGACACAGTTTCCTTTTATAATCAACAACACACACTATAAGTGATACCATTTCCCAACTTATCGGGCTTATTGATTTATCGAACTAAATCTCACTCATTGATAAATTAAAGAAATAAATATCAAATATATGTGCTTGTTATTATATTAGGATTAAGAGCACACACTTCCATAATAACCGAGGTCTTTGTTTCTTTATAAAGTCAGTATAAAAGAAACGACATCAAATGGTCATACTCAATACACTCTGAGTGTACTAGTGTAATTATACAGTCAAGATAAACTGATACCTAATTACACTACGACCTTCCAATGGTTTGTTCCTTTCCATTATGGTCGTGAGCTACTGTTTATAATTTATAAGATACTGATAATATGATCCTCTGCGTGTGACACCACACACCATGTTATCTACAATATAAATTAATTGAACAACTACATTTATCATAAATGTAGACATTTGACCAATGTGATTCTTATTTCTAGATAAATGTTTATACCAAAAGTTAGGCTTTTAGTATACACTCTAACATAAATCCCAACTTCTGATTAGTGACTCCTAAACTATCCTAAGAGGTACTTGTTACTACGATTTCACCATAGTATCTTGATACTTTTACTTTGACGTTACTCCACATCAGCTTAGTATTCTTTGAACTAATCAAAGTACTAAGACTTGTGGCGAGTCAAGTAAAAGTATCCTTATCTCGAATAGTTGTCTATAAAAGAGACGAAATATTCGATACTACCTCTTGTCTGGATAGTCATAGGATCACACAAATCAGAATGAACCAATTCCAACATATCTTTGGCTCCATACCCCTTAGACTTAAAAGCTTCTTAGTTCTTTTTCCTTCCAAGTAAGACTCGCAGGTTGGAAAGATTTCCACTTCCAACGAACCCAAGAGTTCATTGGTTATTATCCTTTGAATCCTACTCAAGTTAATATAACCTAGCCTTAGATGCCAAAGATATAATTGGTTCAATTCCGAAGGTTGCTTTCTCTTAAAGTTAGAAGATGTGTTATTTAATTTGCATTATGGGAGTTATTGGATTTATAAATTGCCATCTAACGTACCAGAATAGATATCTTTCCTATTTTCTCGATAACAACTTTGTTATCAAAATAGACACAATATTTATTTTTTTAAATAGTTTAGAAATTGAAATAAATTTCTTTCTAAACTTGGTACTTAAAAGCAATTTCTTAAAATCCATGTTTTATTCCTATCAAAGGATAAACATCTCCCACTGCAACAGCTACTACTTTTACAGCAATGCCCATGTGGACGGTGATTTATATAGTTGTCGGATTTTCTGGAACCCCTGCAATGAATTGCAGACATAATCAGTGGTTCCTGTATCTACACACCAGGTACCGGTAGATAACACCACTAAATATGTTTCAACAACTAACAAAATACACCGTTATTGTTCTCAGTTATGAGAGGACAGTCTACCTTAATGTCCAAGTTTTCCAATCATTACAATTGGGACTACTAAGTCTATTCTATAGTATAACAACTAGGGGATTGACTAACATTTGAAATCCTAAGAATCACAAAAAATATTTGGTCAAGACCAACATCTCAAAAATCCCTGTGAATTTTATATGTCACGTTAGTGCGGACGTATACAAATTCTAAAAGGAGATTTTATCCATTAATTTTATTATCTTGTCAACCTATGACAAATAAAATTAATGGTTGGTCTGTCTTTGATCAAATATTTGGTCAAGACTCTAAATTTAAAATAATATTGATTCCTCAAACAATACTATTTTAATTTACCAACACCTCAAAACACCGTGAGTTTTGCATGCCACGTTAGTGTGGACGTATACAAAATCAACATTTGTAAGAGGAGGGTTTTACCCATTGACTATCTTGTCAATATAACTTTTTGACAAATAAAATTACCTCAAACACCATGAATCTTGTATGCCACGTTAGTGTGGACGTATACAAATTCAAACATTTGTAAGAGGGGTTTATCAATTTTATTTTCTTGCCAATGACAAATCAATAGTTGGTTTCCCTTTGGTCACACAAGTGATAGTAGTGACTCCGTTGGGGAGGATACTATTAAATGTGTCTAAGTGTACACCATTACTTGATACTAAGTCCATTAAATAGAATTGTGCCCCTTCAGTTGGAGAAGATCACACACATCCTAAATAACTTCCTATAACCATCCATTAAGGAAGTTTGATCTAGTGATCCGCAAACAAACTCATCCGTTGTGGAGGGAGGCACTCAGAGCCAACACGCAAGCTTGTTGCATCACTTACAAACCAGTAATGGAGCCGTGGGATTAATATACTAATCCCTCTCCCACTTAGTTATTTAAGGTGAGGAATTTTAACCTATGGTAGCATATAACACATGCATACACACATCACAGTAAATAAAAGCAATAAACATGGAAATTAATTTTCCAACTATTATGGCATTTTCATCACTGTCCTCCATGTGCTCCAACCCTAGCTGCTGCCATCTTTAGCCACCGCCATCGGGTCAAGTTGTCGCATCTATCTTGCGTCTTATTCCGCTGCGCCTCTGGTCCTCCGATAGCACCACGCCTCGCAAGGATACGATCCGCGACAAATATAGAACTTTACATATATCGATCCTATATTCCATAAATGGAATGTACATGTAATCTAGATCGAAAAATAAAATTCTAAAACCTAGGGCTAATACAGCTCCTGCTATATTAGTTACATACAATCATGCACACACAATTAAATGCCCTTGACATGTCCAAGGGTCCAATCACACACAATAAAAATATGCCATAATAGTTGGAGCCTGCAACCACAAAGTTAGCACATCCTACTATTATCCTGCCTAAATTATGTATGCCATGTGTATAACCTAATTTGAAAACCAAACACACAGAGGCAAACGCTAGCTCTGATACCAATTGTTGGTTAGTCATAGGAAAACGTACTGGTTCCACTGTACAAAAAATTTTTGTACAAGTGTCGAACCTTTCCTTAAATAACCTATTGTGTTCTTTAAAAGTTAAATTAGAAATCGCAGACGGAACTTAACATCATTGATTCCAAATTTAACTTATCTGTTCTTAATGGTTTAGATTTGAATCGCAAGCGGAACTTAACACTATTGATTCAAATCTACCTAAGTTATTAATTCCATAAATATTAATTTCCAAAATTGGCTTCCAGGACTGCATGGCGAGGCACATGGCCTTCTTGGATATGGGAGCAACCACCACCGCCTAGGCAAAGCCTTTTAAGGAAAGCTAATATTTATTTCCTTAAATAACTCTAGGTTAACCAAAAAGAACAATCGAATCACAAATTCGAAAAAGAAGAAAACACAAACTCGAAAAGAAAACTATTTCGAAAACTCTAGAATCATATGTCTCTTGTGTTTGGTATTTCCATAAATAACTATACAAAGAAAAACTAGTATGACGCGGAAAACAATTACTAGTTATACCTTTCTTTGTAAGCAAAAATAACCTCTTGATCTTCTACCGTATTCCTCTTCTAACCTCGGACATTGTGTGGGCAACGATCTTTCGAGATGAGAACCACCAAGCACCTTCTTCTTCCTTGCAAGTTTCGGCCACCACAATTCTCCAAGTGAAGTAAAGGTCCGGCCACCACCACCAAGCTCCAAGGGATGCAAGAAACAAAACCACCTTTCTCTCCTTCTTCTCCTAGCTAGAACCGGCCACCATCAAGAGCTCCAATAGAGGTTGCCGCCGGCCATAAGAAGAAGAGAAGAGGAAGAAACTAGGGCCGGCCACCAAGGAGGAAAAGAGAGGAGAAGAATAATAGAGTTGATCACCCGTGAAGGCACCTCTACCCCCTCTTTTATAATCCTTGGTCTTGGCAAATAAGGAAATTTTAATAAAAATTCCTTAATTCTTTTGTCATAAAAAAGAAAAATTATTTTAATTAAAAAATAATTTTCTTCTTTTAATAATAATGGCCGACCACTTCTAATTCCCCAAAATAAGGAAAATTTAATTCACACAAGAATTAAAACATCCTAATTTGTTTCTAGAAATTTATAAAAATTTCTCCAATAATTTTTATCCCTGCATGATTGGTTAATAAAAAGGAAATTAAAATTCTTCTTTTAAACATGTGGATAATTTCCAAAAGGAAAGTTATCTCTAAAAATTAAAATCTCTTTTCAATCTACAAATAATGAAAGATATCAAATCTTTTCTTAATCTTTTGTAGAAACTAATAAAAGAGAATATTTAATTTTTAAACTTCTCTTTTAAATTATTATCATGGTTAAAAAGAAAAGTTTTTCTTAAAAATAAAATCTCCTTTCAATCTACAAATAAGGAAAGATTTTAAATCTTTTCTTAATCTTTTGTAGAAAGCTTTAAAAGGAAAGATTTAATTTTTAAACTCTCTTTTAAAACTATGATATCCACATAAGAAATAATTTTAATAAAAAAATCTTTTTTAATATGATGTGGTCGGCCACCTAAGCTTGGGCTCCAAGCTATTGGACAACCACCTCAACCTTTAGGCTTGGCGGCCCTAAACTTGAGCTTCAAGCTTAGCTTGGCCCTATTGGTTGGGTAAGAAGGTGGTATGTGGTGGGTATAAATCTCTATATACAAGAAGCTACGATAGGACCGAGAGGAGGAATTGGTTTGGTCTCCGATGAAATTAAGCTTCCCGTGTTCGCCCCGAACACACAACTTAATTCCATCAATAATAATTCATTCCACTAAAGAACTATTATTGAACTACCGCACCAATCCCAAATTACATTTTGGGCTCCTTCTTATTATGAGTGTGTTAGTCTCCCTGTGTTTAAGATGTCAAATGTCCACTAATTAAGTGAGTTACTGACAACTCATTTAATTAATATCTTAGTCCAAGAGTAGAACCACTCAACCTTATCATCATGTCGGACTAAGTCCACCTGCAGGGTTTAACATGACAATCTTTATGAGCTCCTCTTGGGAACATTATCAACCTAGATCACTAGGACACAGTTTCCTTCTATAATCAACAACACACACTATAAGTGATATCATTTTCCAACTTATCGGGCTTATTGATTTATCGAACTAAATCTCACCCATTGATAAATTAAAGAAATAAATATCAAATATATGTGCTTGTTATTATATTAGGATTAAGAGCACACACTTCCATAATAACTGAGGTCTTTGTTTTTTTATAAAGTCAGTATAAAAGAAACGACCTCTAATGGTCCTACTCAATACACTCTAAGTGTACTAGTGTAATTATATAGTTAAGATAAACTAATATCTAATTACACTACGACCTTCCAATGGTTTGTTCCTTTCCATCTTGGTCGTGAGCTACTGTTTATAATTTATAAGGTACTGATAACATGATCCTCTGTGTGTGACACCACACACCATGTTATCTACAATATAAATTAATTGAACATCTACATTTGGTATATACAAATGTAGACACTTGACCAATGTGATTCTTATAAATGTATATACAAAAGCTAGGCTTTTAGTATACACTCCAACACCTCCGTACCCTACCAAGATAATATGTGTTGCTCTGCTTTGGCAGATTCAACAACACATGGATCGAGGTAGTGATAGGTATCACGACACGGTAGGCATTAGAGTTGACGTGATTTAGATCTAATCTAATCAATGATGCGTATCATATACTTGATTTAGATCTAATCTAATCGTGGGGTGCATCATTTGCACGATTTAGATCTAATCTAATCGTTAGGCACTAATTAATTACTATTTTACTAGCGTGCATCACATACACACAAAATCAATTAATTAAATTAATTTTGTGATTATGTCATGGCCCTACTACGATCTTCTCAAGCCAATGAGAAGATCGGATGGTCAACCTAAGGTCAACAGCTTCTCAAGCGCCTTCCTTTTGACCACCTTGTGTTGCTTGCGCCTTCCTTGTAACTCCGTCTTAAGTGGACCTTCCACCGCTTCAAAATTTACATTATAATTTTGAAACTCAAGTTACATTCGAGTCTAAATCTAATTTACAACTAGAATATAAATAGGGAGGCACGACGCGCAGGTCGCGTATCAAATACAGCACACACAAACACATGACGGCACGCAGGTCGTATTATAAATTACAACACAAATCCAATCATATTGGGTCTTTTTGGGCCATGACTATCACAAAAATAATATATAATTCTAAATTATATATTTTTCATAATTTTCTATAATTTTTCATAATTTTTACAATTTTATGAGTAAATTTTTCCCGGCGGACCCGATTAGCGATTTCGGGCGCAATCGCGGAGCAAATCCCCTTGCGGGGTTAGGGGCAGTACCCCTACCCGTGATCTAACCATCGTGAGTTGCTCCTAAGCGATCCTACAGCGCCTTAGCCCGCTGTCCCAAAAGGTTTTGGGTCGAAACATTGCCGTTACCGAAAAATCTTCTCGGTAGTCGAAGCCTACAAGTGTCTAAACACTTGTGCTTCGCTTCTACAAGAAAAATACCCTTTAAAACTATAAAATCATGAAATTACAGAAATTCACAAAAGCTATATTTTTCATAAAAATACAAAATCACTACAAGAAATTATAGATTTAACCACACCTAATAGACAACAGTTTTTTGAGAAACTGTTGTCTTTTTGTTATTTAACAACGGTTTTGTTGAAAACTGTTGTTGCTAGTCGTGTTTTTTAAAATAAGACAACAATGTTTAAAAAACCGTTGTCTTTGACATACATAAGACAACGGTTTTTTAAACATTGTTGTCTATGAGGTATCTTTAGTTGGCATACGACAACAGTTTAATCAACCGTTGTCTATTAGTGTTGTTTAAAACTATGTTGAAACTATGTTGTCTATTAGTTTTAATCAACATAGTTATTTGCCTATGTTGAAACTATGTTGTCTCTAAGATAAAATTTATGGTCTATTTTAAGATGGATGGATTTATATCCCTTTATTAATTTCGTTTTCTTTTTACCACATCGCGCGCACCGCCACCAAAAACCCGCGCTAACCCTAATCGCGATCTTCTCCCCGACGGCGACCGCCATCTTCTCTCCTTCCAGTCCACGCCGTTCACAAGTTCGCGATCGCCGTGGCTCATTTTGTCCCGAGGTGCGTTTTTCTTCTTCTAATCTGGTGAAGAATCATAGCTCCCGAACGCTTTTCTCTCTTCTTTGCGCTTTTCTCGGAGGCATAAAAGTGTCTTGTTCTCTTTTAGTCAATATATCATTTCCTTGAAACCACACTGCCAAAGAACACACCATCAGAAGCATCATGAACCACATATCTTTCCTACAGCCTACGTGCCATGTATTACATATATCTTTTTCCATTCTTCCGCTTTCATAATCTTCAGTCTTCTTAAAGTTTGAAGTAAACTTTGAGGGCCCAACATTGTCAATGTGTGCAGCATCTTTAGCCAATTGTAATTCTAAATCATCATCATTTTCTGGGTGGACATCCAAATCTTTGAACAAAAGGCTTCCCCTGGCATCTGAATCTATGTTTAAAATGTCACTGCTAGCTGAAACATCTGGATTTGCTGGGTTTGCAAGGATCCTTTCAATCTTTTCATTTCTGCTAACTTCCTTGTCTCCTTGCAGCATTGTTTACTTCATAGATTTTTCTAGCAAACTAGGATCATGAACTGCCTGTGGCATCTTATCATACTTATGGTCTTCACCTGGTAGTTGATTTGCCCTGAATTCATTGCAATCTTGTGAGAAAGCACCGCCTGCTTTTGCATTATTGTGTTCTTCATATAGCATAACTCCAGTTTCTTTTCGGTTCATTGAGTTTCCTCCAATTTCATCTGTATCTTCATCAACTACCAGCCCAGATACAAATTTCTGAGACATAGATGACTCTTTCTTTGAGCATGGTTCCTGCCTAGCTTCCTTCAGGGTTTCCACTGAATTTCCATTATCTTCTTTTATTTCAAGATGTGTCATGAGCTTGTTTTTCTTGTCAATGATTTGCTCTTATATACCTACACTAGATGTTATTCAAACATGATAGGCACAAGATTTTGGTCATCTATGAATGTAAAATAAGATCAGTATGATATTGGAAAATTAAAAGTGTCAAGCAATCTATGTAATAGTTTCAGTGGCACTAGACAACCTCCTAGCTTGTAGAATAGCTTCCTCTTGTAGTTTCTCAATATGCTGAATATTAGAGGATTTCACCATATATTGAATGTTAATTGACAAATTGTTACCTCAAGTTTCTCATAGTTGCCTGCAGACTAGCTTCCTATTTCTTTATTCTTCAATGAAACAATAGTTGCCTCAAGTTTTTCAATATGCTTGCTTGCTTGACAAATTTTTAATCTGCTTTTGGTATTCATTAATAGTCCTATCTTTGAGCTAGAGTTCACGTTATAGTTTATTTCAAATATTTTTTCATCTAAGGTGGTTTTGAACCCTTCACGTTTTTGCACTAAACCCTTCCCTTTCTTCACATCCATAGATAGTTTTTCTCTTATTAGCATATTCGCTTATTTTAATAATTTAGTTACTTGATTGTATAGATTGTATGCTAAGAATATCTTATGTTTCTTATTCATTGTGTTAAGATCTTGTTGTATACTGTACAATTGTTTTGAAGGTAGGTGTTATCTCATTTCTAGCTGATTAGTACTTATAACAAGAATGGATGTCAAAGGATAGACTATCTAGTGAATATGATATTGGAGTAGAGTCTTTCTTGCAATTTGCACTGGAAAACGCTAACGATCCTAATGCAATACCTTGCCCATGTGCAAGATGTGGTAACATAAAGAAGAAAAATGTTGAAACTATAAGGGCACATTTGTATTGTAATGGTATAGATTTGACATATCATACATGGATATGGCATGGGGAAAGAACTATGATAGAAAACTCAATGAACAGTAATGATCGCGTGGGGCAAGATGAATACAAATATTTTGCCGAGGAGCCTATAGATATGGTGCAAGCTGTATATGATAGTTATGCTGAGAATCCAAGCGAGTTCAATAAGCTACTTGAAGATGCCGAGAAATGTTTATATCCTGGATGCACAAAATTCACAAAGTTATCTGCAGTTGTGAAATTATTTAACTTGAAGGCAAAATATAGTTGGAGTGATAAAAGTTTTACCGATTTACTTATTTTGTTAGGAGAAATGCTTCCAGATGACAATGAATTACCTTTATCTTTGTATGACGCAAAGAAAAGCTTACGTACATTAGGGATGGATTACGTGAAAATTCATGCTTGTCCTAATGATTGTATCTTATACCAGAAGGAGTACGAAGATTTTGCCAATTGCCCTACTTGCGGGACATCAAGGTGGAAGTTGAGCAACAAATCCAAGATAAAAGAAGGAGTTCCTGCAAAGGTCTTGTGGTATTTCCCACCCATGCCAAGATTTCAAAGAATGTTTCGGAATAAGGCGATATCCAAGGAGTTAACTTGGCATACTGATAAAAGAATTCATGATGGATACTTACGTCATCCAGCTGACGCACCTTCTTGGAAATTAGTTGATCGCATGTGGCCTGATTTTGCTTCTGAGCCCAGAAATATGAGATTGGCTATATCAGCAGACGAGATTAATCCCCACAGTTTGTTGAGTTCTACATATAGTTGTTGGCCAGTTTTAATGATCACATACAACCTTCCACCATGGTTGTGTATGAAGAGAAAATTTATTATGCTCACTTTGTTGATATCTGGTCCTAGACAACCAGGAAATGATATTGATGTTTACTTAGCACCTCTGATTGATGATTTAAAATGTTTATGGGATAAAGGTGTCGAAACATATGATGCATATCGAGAAGAAAGTTTCTCTCTTAAAGCTGTTCTGCTATGGACAATCAATGATTTTCCTGCATATGGGAACATGTCAGGATGTGTTGTGAAGGGATATCATGCATGCCCTATTTATGCAGAAAAAACTTATTCAACAAGGTTGAAGCATTGTAGAAAAATGTCATATACAGGCCATAGAAGGTTTCTACCTTTATGTCATCCTTATCGAAGTCAAAAGAAGGCATTTAATGGGAATCAAGAATTTAACCTTGCACCAAAGCCATTGAGTGGCCATGAAGTTTTGAAAAGAGTTGAAAGAATTAATTATCAGTTGGGAAAAATCAGTGGAAAGCTATCATCAAAGAGGAATGATGGAGAAACATGTTGGAAAAAGAAATCAATATTCTTTGAACTTGAATATTGGAAAGAGCTACATGTTCGACATGTTCTTGATGTGATGCACATTGAAAAAAATGTCTGTGAAAGTCTCATCGGTACATTATTTGACATTCCAGGAAAAACAAAGGATGGAGTCGCAGCAAGATTAGACCTTATGGAAATGAATTTAAGAACTGAATTGACACCAAGGATTGGGGAGAAAAGAACGTTTCTGCCAGCTGCCTGTTACACTCTAAGTAAAGCTGAGAAAAGAAGTATTTGCAATTCTTTGTCAGGAATAAAGGTCCCTGAAGGTTACTCATCTAATGTTAAAAACCTTGTGTCGATGAAGGATTTGAAACTTGTTGGCCTTAAGTCACATGACTATCACACTTTAATGCAACAATTGCTTCCAGTGGTTATTCGTGGTGTCTTGCCAAAACATGTCAGAGATACTATCACTCGGTTGTGTTTCTTCTTCAATGCGTTATATAGTAAAGTAATAGACGTTTTAAAGATGGATGGCTTGCAAAGAGAGATTGCAATGATATTGTGTTTGCTTGAAAAGTATTTCCCTCCTTCATTTTTTGATATAATGATTCATTTAACTGTTCATCTCGTGCGAGAGGTCAAATTGTGCGGACCCGTTTGGTATAGACACATGTACCCATTTGAAAGATACATGAAGATTTTGAAAGGTTATGTGCGCAATCACAATCGGCCTGAAGGGTGTATATTTTTTTTTTAAATAGAAGAAGAGACTGTCGAATTTTGCTCAGACTATCTATCTAATGTCCACACAATTGGGATACCATCAAGTCATCACAAAGTAGAACGTACTAAGCCTTTATCGGGTGCAATAGTGCACTCCGCTAGGCATGATGAGTTGCAACAAGCACATCGTTACATATTGACAAATGATGATGAGATTGATCCATATATCGAGTATGTTCTCTAACTTATCAATACTTTTATGCAATTTGAATTCATTCTATTGGTTTATTTATTTAAAATAATTCTATTAGGGCACACATGGTGGAGTTGAGAGCAAGATTTCCTCAAAAAGCTAAGTCCAAAAAGTGGCTACAAGATGAGCATAACCGAACATTTATTAACTGGTTGCATGATATTGTACGTTCCAAAACTACTATGTATTAGCATACATACAACTCTTGGTATCTTACGCAAAAATTTAAATTTTATTATATTGTTAACTATAGGTTGAACGTGCGGTTGACCATTCGACCCTTCAAATATCTGAAAGATTAAAGTGGATAGCGCGTGGACCTAGCAAGAAAGCGTTAAAGTATTCTAGTTATTTGATTGATGGGATTACTTATGCTACGAAAGAACGTGATGATGTACGAGTTGCTCAAAATTCTGGAGTAAGCTTAGTCGCAAAGATAATGCAAGTTGCCAATGCAAAGGATAAAAATCCAATTGTGTCGGACATGATTTTTTATGGAGTTATTGAAGAAATATGGTTACTTGATTACCACAAATTTCAAATTCCAATGTTCAAATGTAATTGGGTGGAGAATAATAATGGTATAAAAGTAGATGATCTTGGTTTCACATTGGTAAATTTGAAACGAAATGGATTCAAATCAGATTCTTTTATCTTGGGAAGTCAAGCGAAGCAAGTATTTTATATTGAAGATCCTGAAGATCCTGTATGGAGTATTGTACTTGCAACTCCTACTAGAGAGTCATTTGAATATGCAAATGGGGATGAATTGGAAGACACTATAGTCCACTATCAATCTTTTACCAGAGAGTTACCATCAATGGATGCTTACGGAGTAGATGACAATGAACCCCAATGCCTTCGTGAAGATTGTGATGGGACTTGGGTTGAAAATGTTTAACCAATTATATATTTTTTTGAAGATATGTTTGTAGACAATATTGATATGTATCTTGTTTTTGAATATGATTTTGTGCACATTATGGTGATGCTGTTGGAACCCATGTGGCTTGGCCAAAACACCTGCTAATGCTACGAAAAAAGGTACATCTAAGATAATATTTCAAAGTAAATATCTGTGAAACTATTTAGTATTGCACCTATCTAAAAAGTTTACAATTACAATTATTAGAAGCGTCAAATGAAGAAAACGGCACATGTAGAAAATAACCAGACTTTGTTATCAAGTGTGCCAAGATCATTGCGCGTGGTGTATTGTTATTGTAAGCGTGCTCTTGAGAATGGAAGGAAATTGTCAATTGCTTTAGATCATGAGGTATTTCAAGATGATTATGAACTGAACTTGCATCTTGAGGACATTAGTGCTTTGTATCACTTGGAGCCAATTTCAGGAAATTGTGTGGTTGTTTACATATGGTAAGTCTTCGAATTACCTTGCAGTATTGTTTGTTCTTTTTAAAATTTAGTATATAAGAAGCACATACTTTATTAGATCAGTATTTAATATCTAATGTAGTTCTGATTTTTTTTATTTCAAATGGCAAGCATCTTTATAAAAAGTTGGTAAAAGAAAATAAGATTGATAAATTCATATTTGTAAATCCGCATAGCATCCCAAACTTTCAAAAAACCACACAAGACAAAATAGGTAAAACTGAACGGTTGAACCAGAGGGCGAGTTTTTTAGCAGATAGGATGAGTGGTGCATCAATTAATCAATTAGTTTTGGTGCCAAGTTGCAATGGGTAATGAACATCTTTAATATCATTTTCAATTGATTATTTTAGTGAATTGTATGCACTAATTTTGTATTTGTGTGTAGTTTCCATTGGAATTTGACTGTCATTAAACCTCATAAGGAGATTGTTTACTTGTTGGATTCTTTAAGTCATCGCATTCGTGATGAAGATTGGAAATATGTTGTGGAAATGTGAGTTTATATATGCTTTTTATTATGTATTTAATTTAGTCATAAAACACTTATATATCAATTATGTTGAATGTATATATGAAGGGCGTTAATATTGTTTAATTCGAACAATGGAAGGAAAGGAAGAAAGCATGTACAATGGGAAGTAATCAAGGTATGAGTACTTCTATTTCAATCAATCAAGGTATGTGTATATTTATCATTAACAATATCAATTGCCTTTAACGTAGGTTCCTAGGCAGCCAGATGCGAAACAATGTGGTTATTACGTGATGAGATTTATGAGACAAATTACTGAAGAAAATGCAATGATCGAGGGGGATACACTACCATCGATAGTAATATTATCTTTATCATCTCAAATAATTAGAAGTTATTTAGTTATTATTTTTTTCCAATTAATTATATTTTGTTCTTTAAGATCATATAATTTATGTGTGTTCACAGTTCACAAAAGCAGAGTACTCTCAAGAAGAAATTGATGAAGTGCGCTCTGAGATAGCCGAATGCATACAAGATCATATTTATGAATAGGTATATACATGAGTTCATCTTATTGCATTTGACAATAATAATATTCAGTTAAATTGAATACATGCTGCTTATACTTGATTGCACTTGATTTGGAGATATCTGTCTCTGAGTCCATTTACCAAATCCAATCGGCATGACTAAACTGCACACTTGATGCACCAACATCAAATACAAACCGATAACTTAATCCTTTGTCAAATATAAAAAATGATTAACCTTAATCCTTTGTCAAATATTTATACTGTATTTTGGTTTACATAACAAACAATTTGGATCTCAATTTTATAATGTAGATGTCTTTATTTAGAAGGGTAATAATCTTGTTTCTGCAGCATCTTGTTTCTGCAGGTCCTTTGTTAAATCCCTCGGTCTCATCGTTAAATCTTGGGCTTTTATGTTCTTTACTAGTTCTATCTGTGTGATTTCCATGATCTAATTAGCGGTATCCTCTATGATGTTGTCGGAAGTTTGGATTGCTCTTTTCTACTCTCTATTCCGTGTAAAAACTAAATAAACCGTCTCTATGCTTTTGTATGATTGTCGGAGAATTTTATTCGAATATGAATTGGGAAAAATGCTAATATAGTTAGGAATTTTGATTCCTGCTAGAAGTTAGGTCGTTTACTGAGTCTATTTGAGTATCAAGAGAGTAGATCCTTATGATAATTGTGGGTTGATCAATTTGCTTGCTCTGTGAATTTAAATTAGTAAAGCTTGTTTGCTTAATTCTCTGTGTGCTGCTTTGTTGCTTCAACCCTTGTTTGTATTTATGATTTTGTATACTCCGGAAATAAGTTGGGACTTGATTTTTCATGTCTAATTTAGCTAGATTCTATAACGCTTTTTTGATGCTCGATGATAGAACCAGAATCTGGTTGTTGCTCTAAGCCATTTCTGCAAGTAGATTTTCCTGAATTTGCTATTAATTAAGCAAATGCTATATGTAGATCTGCAAGTCTTCGATTTTTAGATTAATTTAAATAATTATGCTAATTTACTAAAGAAAATTTTGATTGAAAATGCGGACCTGTTTATTAAACTTTCACAAATCTCTCATAATTTGTGCATTACCTAAGTGATCGTAGATGAAGAATGTGTGGTCTTGATAACCATTGTTAGCTTCAGCTCTCTAATTCCATAAATCAGAGACATCTGAGTGCGGTGTTTAGTGGGTTGTGTTTGATTCTCAAGACAGAATAACTTGTGGGTTGTGTTTTACAAGACAGGAAAAAGGAAAAGGGGGAAAGAAATTAATATTCTACATTAGAATTCTTATCTTATCTTGATTTTTGAACACTAAGTTGTTGGCGGATTATCTCGCTAACAAAGCAGTTGAAAAGACATATGTAAACTTGTAAATCCATATGTAAACTTGTAAAGCCATTCGCTAGACTTCAAATTGGATAGAATTTTTTTTGGTATATGTAAAGTTGATAGGTTTGGTTTACTTGTAAAGCCATATAGCTGGTCTTTTAAGACATACTACTCTTTGAGTTTTTGTAAAACTGTAATAAAGTCAGGTGTGAAATTTCCAAGAGATCCATTTTTTATGCCATTTGCTCCTGGGAAATGAATTAACTTGCAATCATATGCTATTTACCTCAGGGAAAAGATAATGACCCGTTTCTGTGAAAGGAGAAGAAAAGAGAAGCTAGGAGGGAGGAGAAACCAGAAAAGACTGCAGTTTAGAAGATGTACAGGCTGTTTAGAAGATGCACAGGTAGAGAAGACGTGCTCCAACAAAACATGATATTTTGGACTTTATATATATGTGTGATATATATAAACTTTTGGCTGTGTAAACTTTTGTGATGTTTGAATGTTGATGTTTGGTACTTTAATGATGTTTGGATGATGATGTTTGGTACTTTAATGAAATTTGCATTGTAAATATTGATTATGTAGGTTTTTTATCAATGAAATTTGCACTGGATGTTTTTTATAAACCATTGAGTAGGAAAAGATTAATAAGTTTTTTATTTATTGTCAAAATGTTGTATATTGTACCCAAAGACATCAGTTTAAATATGTCAAACTGTTGTCAATGGCGTTAAAAGACAATAGTGATAAACTGATGTTATTTAACATTGTTCGCTAAAAAGACAACGGTTTTTAACCGTTGTCAAACCGATGTCATTGGCAAAAAAGACAACGCTTTTTAGCCATTGTCGTAGACAGTTCAAAACTATTGTTGAAGAGCCTAGGCATACGCTCTAAGACAACGGTGAAAAACTGTTATCTTTGAAGGAAAAGACAACAGTTTTTCACCGTTGTAAAAAATGTTGTCTTTGCCTTCAAAGATAACAGTTAAAAACTGTTGTCTTTGGCCACCCCTTTTAACAACACGGCCTTTAACAACAGTTCAAAATGGCCTACGACAACGGTGAAAAACCGTTGTTGTTTGACTTTTTTCTTGTAGTGAATAAAATCGTACATGTCTTCGCACGTGGCTCTGATACCACTGTTGGGTTTTTCGGGCCGCGAAAATCGCTTTTTCGCATCGCGGAAACCCTGAAACCCCCATGCCACCGGATCCGTGCGAAGAGTATAGAACAAAAATTTACATGTACGAGTTTACTAACTAGATCTACACTTAGATCTACATGTTTAGAAAGTTACCCTTGTTGCGTGCCCTTTACAAATCCTGCTCGTCCAAGGTACGCCGGATCTCGAGTGTGTTCAAATGTACACACCTCTAGTAGTATCTGTTGGAGTGTATACTGAAAGCCTAAGCTTTGTAAACATTCATTTTGAATAAAGAATCACATTTGGTTAAATTGTCTACATTTAGTTGTAGTTGTTCAATTAATTTATACTGTAGATAACATAGTATGTGGTGTCACATATAGAAGATAATGTTATCAGTACCTTATAAATTATAAACAGTAGCTCACGACCAAAATGGAAAGGAACAAACCATTAGAAGGTCGTAGTGTAATTAGGTATCAGTTTATCTTGACTGTATAATTACACTAGTACACTTAGAGTGTATTGAGTAGGACCATTTGAGGTCGTTTCTTTTATACTGACTTTATAAAGAAACAAAGACCTCGGTTATTATGGAAGTGTGTGCTCTTAATCCTGATATAATAACAAGCACATATATTTGATATTTATTTCTTTAATTTATCAATGGGTGAGATTTAGTTCGATGAATCAATAAGCCCGATAAGTTGGGAAATGATATCACTTATAGTGTGTGTTGTTGATTATAGAAGGAAACTGTGTCCTAGAGATACTAGGTTGATAATGTCCCCAAGAGGAGCTCATAAAGATTGTCATGTTAAACCCTGTAGGTGGACTTAGTCCGACATGATAATAAGGTTGAGTGGTACTACTCTTGGACTTAGATATTAATTAAATGAGTTGTCAGTAACTCACTTAATTAGTGGACATTCGATATCTTAAACACAGGGAGACTAACACACTCATAATAAGAAGGAGCCCAAAAATGTAATTTGGGATTGGTGCGGTAGTTCAATGATAGTTCTCTAGTGGAATGAATTATCATTGATAAAATTAAGTTGTGTGTTCGGGGCGAACACGGGATGCTTAATTTTATCAGGAGACCAAAACCAATTCCTCCTCTCGGTCCCTATCGTAGCCTCTTAGTTATAGAGTTCTATACCCACCTTTTATACCCACCCAATAGGGGCCGGCCAAGCTAGCTTGGGAACAAGCTAGGGCCGGCCTAGGTATGAATTTGGGTGGCCGGCCCTAGCTTGAACCCAAGCTAGTGGGGGCTGGCCAAATTAAATTAAAAAGGAATTTTAATTTTAATTTTTATTATGTGGAAGAAATAATTTATTAAAGAGAATTTAAATTAAAATATCTCTCTTATAAAAGATCTACAAAAGATTAAAGAAAGAGATTAGATCTCTTTCCTTATTTGTAGATTGGTGAGATATTTTATTTTCTCTTTAAAATTATTCACATGTTGATAAAATTAAAATTATAGAAATTTCCTTTTATCAACCATGAAGAGATTTTTAAAGAGAAATTTTATTTTTTAAAATTTCCGAAAACAAATTAGGAAGTTTTAATTGTTGATTGAAACTTGTCCAATTTGTTCTCCAATGATGTGGCCGACCAAGGTAGGTTTATTTGGGAAATTTTATTTTATTTTTCTTAATTAAATCATGTCAAGGAAATTGAGGAAATTTTATTGTAATTAAATTTCCTAATTTGCCTAGGCCAAGGAATATAAAAGAAGGGGTGAGGGTGCCCTCATGAGATACAACCTCTATTGTTTTCTCTCCCTCTTTTCCTTAGTGTTGTGGCCGGCCATCATCCTCTCCCTCTCTTCCTCTTGTGGTGGCCGAATACTTCATCCCTCTTGGAGTTCTTGTGGTGGCCGGATACTACTTAGAAGAAGAAGAAGAAGGAGAAAAAGCTAACATCTCTTGGAGCTTGGTTAGTATTTTGGTTTTCTTCTTTGGTGAAGTTCTTCCTTTGTGGCCGAACCTTGCTTAGAGGAGAAGAAGGTGGTTGGTGGTTTCTCATCTCGGTAGATCGTTGCCCACACAACGTCCGAGGTTAGAAGAGGAATACGGTAGAAGATCAAGAGGTTTTTCTACAAAGTATAACTAGTAATTTTTATTTCCGCATCATGCTAGTTATTTATGGAAATAATACCAAATACAAGAGGCTTACGTTCTAGAATTTCGAATATGTTTTTTTTCGATGCTGTGTTCTTTTGTTTTTTTTTCCTTGTGATTTGATTGTTCTCTTTGGTTAACCTAAAGTTATTTTAGGAAATTAAATATTAGCTTTCTATAAAAGGTTTTGTCTAGTCGGTGGTGGTTGCTCCCATATCCAAGAAGGCCATGTGCCTCGCCACGTCAGTACTGGGAACCAATTATGGAAATTAATATTTAATGGAATTAATAACTTAAGGAGACTTGGGTCGAACGTGTAAAGTTCCGCAGGAGATCCAAGTCAAAACCTAAAAGAACAAATAGATTAAGTTTTGGATCAAACGTGTTAAGTTCCGCAGGCGATCCAAAATTTAATTTAAAAGAACACATGGTAGCTAGGAAAAGGTTCAGACCTTTGTACAAAATTTTTGTACAGTGGAACCTATAGGTTTTCCGAGTAGCAACCAACAGTATCCACATGAACAAGAAGTGTTCTCTAACACTCAAGGATGGAGAAGAGAACACCACAAGTGTACTAGCACTTCTTGATGCTCTCGGATAGGATTGGAAGATGAAGAAAGGAAAAAGAAGAGAACACACTCCTCTAAAAACTCTATGTGACTTTCACTAACCTTTCTTCTTGGATTAGACTCACTCACCTTTCTTCTCCCTTGCTTGAAACCCACGGCAACCACAGCCAAAAAGGAGAAAAAACCCAAGGAAGAAGATGCAACCATAACCACACTTGAATGCCACAAAACAAAAACTCCTCTAACATTTGTGTGGCCAACCACATCTTGTAACCCCTTCATTTAATGTGGCCGACCACATTAAATGGAATGGATGTGTAACCTCCATGAGGTGGCACACCATGATGAGGTGGAGATGATGTG
This sequence comes from Zingiber officinale, assembly GCF_018446385.1. NCBI lineage: Eukaryota > Viridiplantae > Streptophyta > Magnoliopsida > Zingiberales > Zingiberaceae > Zingiber > Zingiber officinale. Next base: position 61,095,442 of record NC_056000.1, on the reverse strand, counting down.
GCAAGGTTAGTCATGCCATGTAGGATGAGTCAACCTTCATGACGTGGTAATACATCAAGTCAAGCTTAATGTTTCAAATTCCATTTGGTCAAGTCAAAATTGACCAATTCTCTTCCTTGTTGAGTTAAAACCAACCTTTGGTTCAAGTCAATTTTAATCTAATAAATCTCAATTCATTAATATAAATTGACTCAATGAATCAAATTTAAATTAGACTCATTCAACAATTGAATCTAATTGAGTCTAACTCAATAAGTCTAATTTGAATTAATCCGAATCCAATCTTTGGTGCATCATATAAACCTAATCCAATTGGTTCATCATATGAACCTAATCTCTGTTAGAGTGTATACTGAAAGCCTAAGCTTTTGTAAACATTTATTTTGAATAAAGAATCACATTTGGTCAAATTGTCTACATTTGTTTGTAGTTGTTCAATTAATTTATATTGTAGATAACATAGTATGTGGTGTCACATATAGAAGATGATGTTATCAGTACCTTATAAATTATAAACAGTTGCTCACGACCAAAATGGAAGGGAACAAACCTTTGGAAGGTCGTAGTGTAATTAGGAATTAGTTTATCTTAACTATATAGTTACACTAGTACACTTAGAGTGTATTGAGTATGACCATTAGAGGACGTTTCTTTTATACTGACTTTATAAAGGAACAAAGACCTCAGTTATTGTGGAAGTGTGTGCTCTTAATTCTAATATAATAACAAGCACATATATTTGATATTTATTTCTTTAATTTATCAATGGGTGAGATTTAGTTCGATAAATCAATAAGCCCGATAAATTGGGAAATGATATCACTTTTAGTGTGTGTTGTTGATTATAAAAGGAAACTGTGTCCTAGTGATCTAGGTTGATAATGTCCCTAAGATGAGCTCATAAGGATTGTCATGTTAAATCCTGCAGGTGGACTTAGTTCGACATGATGATAAGGTTGAGTGGTACTATTCTTGAACTAAGATATTAATTAAATGAGTCGTCAGTAACTCACCTAATTAGTGGACATTCGACATCTTAAACACAGGGAGACTAACACACTCATAATAAGAAGGAGCCCAAAAATGTAATTTGGGATTGTTGCGGTAGTTCAATAATAGTTCTCTAGTGGAATGAATTATTATTGATAAAATTAAGTTGTGTGTTTGGGGCGAACACGAGATGCTTAATTTTATCGGGAGACCAAAATCAATTCCTCCTCTCGGTCCCTATCGTAGCCTCTTATTTATAGAGTACTATACACACCTTCATACCCATGATATAGGAGTCGACCAAGCTAGCTTGTGGATCAAACTAGGGTCGGCCAAGCCTTGGTTCATGGGTGACCGGCCCTAGCTTGAACCCAAGCTTAGGTGGCCGGCCCCCATTAAATTAAAAAGAATTTTAATTTTAATTTTTTCTTATGTGAAAGATATAATTTATTGGAGAGATTAAAAATTAAAATATCTGTTTTAAAAGGATCTACAAAAGATTAAAGAAAGAGATTAGATCTCTTTCCTTATTTGTAGATTGGAAAGATATTTTATTTTTCTTCTTTGTAAATTATTCACATGTTGAAAAATTAAAATTATAGAAATTTCTTTTTATCAACCATGAAGGGATTTTAAAGGGAAATTTTATTTTTTTAAAATTTTCGAAGACAAATAAGGAATTTTTATTGTTGATTGAAATTGCCTTGTTTGCTCTTATTGATGTGGCCGACCATGACATGAAGGTTTAGGAAATTTTTGTTTAATTTTTCTTAATTAATTCATGTCATGGAAAGTTAAGGAAATTTTATTGTAATTAAATTTTCTTATTTACCAAAGCTAAGGATTATAAAAGAGGAGGTTGGGGTGCCTTCATGACACACAATTCTTATTATTCTTCTCCCTCTTTTCTTCTTTGGTGTGGCCGGCCTCATCCTTTCTCTTCTCTCCATCCTTGTGGTCGAACCTCACATCTTCTTGGAGATCAAGTGGTGGCCAGATTCTAGCTTGGAGAAGGAGAGAAAGCTTGTATCCCTTGGAACATTGGTGGTGTTTTCTCTTCATCCTTGGAGGAGCTCTTGTTGTGGACGAACCTTGCAAGGAGGAGAAGAAGGTGCTTTGGTGGTTTCTCATCTCGGAAGATCGTTGCCCACACAACGTCCGAGGTTAGAAGAGGAATATGGTAGAATACCTAGAGGTTTTTGCTTGCAAAAGAAAATGTATACTAGTATTTAATTTCCGCATCATACTAGTTTTATCTTCATGTTAAAAATACCAAATACAAGAGGCATGTGATTCTAGAATTTCGAATTTGTTTTCGATGTTGTGTTCTTTTGTTTTTCTTTTCCTTGTGATTTGATTATTCTTTTTGATTGACCTAAAGTTATTTAAGGAAATTAAATATTAACTTTCCTTAAAAGGCTTTGTCTAGGCGGTGGTGGTTGTTCCCATATCCAAGAAGGTCATGTGCCTTGCTATGCAGTCCTCGAAGCCAATTTTGGAAACTAATATTTAATGAAATTAATAACCTAGGTGATTTGGATCGAACGTGTTAAGTTCCGCAGGAGATCCAAGTCTTAACCTAAAAGAACAAATAGATTAAACTTTGGATCAAACGTGTTAAGTTCCGCAGGCGATCCAAGTTTAATTTAAAAGAACACATGGTAGCTAGGAAAAGGTTCAGACCTTTGTACAAAATTTTTGTACAGTGGAACCATTAGGTTTTCCGAGTAGCAACCAACAAGTGATATCAGAGCTAGGGTTTTGCCTCTGTGTATTTGGTATTAGTTTAATTATGCACATGTCATACATAATTTAGGTAGGTTAATAGTAGGATGTGCTAACTTTGTGGATGCAGGATCCAACTATAATGGCTTATAGTTTTTATGTGTGTGATTGGACCCTTGGACATGTCAAGGGCATTTATTGTGTGTGCATGATTGTATTATAAAATATAGCAGGAGCTGTATTTAGTTTTATTAGGATTTTATTTTTGATCTAGTTACATGTATATTCCTTTTATGGAATATAGGATCGATGGATGTAAATTTTATTTTATGTTCGATCTAGTTTACATGTACATTTCTTTGAGGAATATAGGATCGAAAAATGTAAAATTCTATTTATGTCGCGGATCGAATCTTGCAAGGCGTGGAACCTTTTGAGGACCAGAGGCGCAGCGGAACAAGGAGCAAGATGGATGCGACATCTAGACCCGGTGGCGGTGGCCAAAGATGGCAGCAGCTAGGGTTGGTGACACACGGAGGACAGCAATAGATAAAAGTCATAATAGTTGAAAATTAGTTTTTCTATTTATTGCCTTTTATGCTGTGACTGTGTGTGCTTGTTAGTATGCATGTTAAGTAGGCTAGCATAGTCAAAATTCCTCATTTTTAAATAACTAAGTGGGAGAGAGATTTTAAATAAATTCCACGGTCTCCATTACTGGTTTGTAAGTGATGCAGACAAGCTTGCTCGTTGGCTCTGAGTGCCTTCCTCCATATCGGATGAGCTTGTTTGTGGATCACTAGAACAAACTTCCATTTTGGATGACTATAGGAAGTTAATTAAGAGCGTGTGATCTTCCCCATCGGAAGGGGCACAATCTTATTAATGGACTTAGTGTCAAGTAATTGTATACACTTAGGCATGTCTAATAGTATCCTCCCCATCAGAGTCACTGATATTATTCGTGTGACCAAAGGAAACCAACTATTAATTTTATTTTCAAAAAGTTATGTTGACAAGATAATAAAATTAATGGGTTAAACCCTCCTTTTACAAATGTTGAATTTGTATACGTCCACACTATCGTGGCATACAAAATTCTCGGTGTTTTGAGGTGTTGGTTAATTTAAAATAGTATTGTTTGAGGAATCAATATTATTCTAAATTTAGAGTTCTGACCAAAAGTTATTTGTGATTCTTAGGATGACTTTCAACCCACTGGCCATCATACTAAAAGAGAATAGACTTACTGGTCATAACTACATAGATCGGAAAAGGAACCTAGACATTGTTCTTACTGCTGAAAACTATAAGTTTGTACTGACTGAGCCTTGCCCTGATGCACCCACTGGTGAATCGACCCAAGAGGAGATTGAATATCATAGGAAATGGGTAAAAGCAGATGAGATGGCGCGATGTTACATTTTGGCTTCAATGTCAAATGTATTGCAACATCAGCATCAAGATTTACCAACGACTTATGATATTATGAACAATGTCAAGGAACTCTTTGGTCATCAGGATCGGGCTTCTAGACAAGAAGCCATGAGAAAGATAATGACAGCCACCATGCAAGAGGGTACTCCCGTGAGGGATCATATCCTAAAGATGATGACTTATCTAAATGAAATACAAATCCTTGGAGGAGAAATATGGGGAAACCCAGATTGATATGATCCTCCAAACACTACCTAGAAATTTTGAGCAATTCTGCCTGAATTACAATATGAACAAAAGGGTATATTCATTGGCAGAATTGCTGACAGAACTTCAGGCAGCAGAAGGTTTGTTCCGTCATAATTCTCATATTCACTATGCTGAAAATGGTTCTACTTCTAAACCGAAAGGAAAGAAGAAGAAGAAACAAGTTAGCTCAGCAAAGAAAGTGAATAAATCTCAGAGTACAGGACCTAAAGCTGGAATGAAGAAGCCGAAGGGCAAGTGCTTCATCTGCAAGCAGTCAAGGCATTGGAAGGCGGACTGTCCTCGTAGGAATCAAAACAACAAAGGTATATCTCATGCTCTAGTTGTTGAAACATGTTTAGCGGTGTTATCTACCAGCACCTGGTGTGTAAATACAGAAGCCACTGATCATGTCTGCAATTCCTTGCAGGGGTTCCAGGAAACCCGACGACTAACTGAATGAGAGATTACAGTCTACATGGGCAATGCTACTAAGGTGGCGGCTATTGCAGTGGGAGACGTCTACTTATCTTTTAATAGAAATAGAAATTTGGTTTTAAGAAATTGTCTTTATGTACCCAGTTTTAGAAAGAATTTAATTTCAGTTTCTAAACTGTTTATGGATGGATATTCAGTTTCCTTTAGTAATGATGTAGTTATTAAGAGAAATAAAGTGATTATCTGTTCTGGTGCATTAGTTGGTAATTTGTATACTTTAAATCTAATTTCTCCCACAAAGCATAATATGGAAATTAATAACACATCTTCTAACTCAAATAAGAGAAAAGAACCTTCGAAAATGAACCAAGCATATCTTTGGCATCTAAGGCTTGGTCATATTAACTTAAGTAGGATTCAGAGGCTTATAGCCGATGGACTCTTGGGTTCATTAGAGTTGGAAAATTTTCCAACTTGTGATTCTTGCTTGGAAGGTAAAATGACCAAGAGGTCGTTCAAGGCCAAGGGGTATAGAGCTAAAGAAGTGTTAGAATTGGTTCATTCTGATTTGTGTTGTCCTATGTCTGTCCAGGCAAAAGGTGGTTTTGAATATTTTGTCTCTTTTATAGATGATTATTCAAGATACGGATACATTTACCTAATGCGCCGTAAGTCTGAGTGCTTTGATAAGTTCAAAGAATACAAGGCTGATGTGGAAAAATGACTAGGTAAAAGTATCAAGACACTACGGTCTGATCGTGGTGGCGAATACCTCTTAGGAGAGTTTAGGAATTACTTATCAGAGGACGAGATTTAATCCCAACTGTCCGCACCTGGTACACCCCAACAGAATGGTGTGGCAGAACAAAGGAATAGGACTCTTATGGAGATGGTTAGATCGATGATGAGTTATTCAGAATTACCAAATTCGTTTTGGGGATACGCTCTAGAAATAGCAGTGTACATTCTGAACTTAGTACCTTCTAAATCAGTTTCTTCTACTCCCACAGAATTATGGAATGAGCGAAAACCCAGTCTAAGACATATTCGGATTTGGGGTAGTCTAGCACATGTGCTGAAACCAGATACTGATAAGTTAGAATCTCGTACAGAAGTTCGCGTGTTTGTGGGTTATCCCAGAGGAACGAAAGGTGGTTTATTTTATAGTCCTAAAGACCAGAAGGTCATTGTTAGCACCAATGCCCAGTTTTTAGAAGAAGACTATATAATGGATCACAAGCCCAGTAACAAAGTTGTTTTAAAAGAACTAAGAGAGGGCACGTCTACTTTAGTACCAACAGTACAAGATGAAGTACCACAAGAGACTGCAACACGTGTCACACATGATACACAACCACAGACGGTGCCTCGTCGTAGTGGGAGAGTGGTAAGGGAACCTGAGAGATTTATGTTTTTGGGAGAGTCTTCAGACTTGATCCCGGGTAAACATGAACATGATCCCCGTACATATGACGAAGCACTTCAAGATATAGATGCAGTATCTGGGCGAAAAGCAATGAATTATGAAATAGAATCTATGTACTCTAATAAGGTCTGGGAGCTTGTAGAACCACCCGATGGTGTAAAAGTCGTTGGATGCAAGTGGATTTACAAAAGGAAAAGAGGGACAGACGGGAAGGTAGAAACCTTCAAAGCTAGGCTTGTTGCGAAAGGGTACACTCAGAAAGAGGGAATCGATTATGAGGAGACCTTTTCATCGGTAGCCATGCTTAAGTCTATCCGGATACTATTATCCATTGCTGCTCATATGGATTATGAGATTTGGCAAATGGATGTCAAGACAGTTTTCCTTAATGGAAGTCTTAAAGAGAACATCCATATGAAGCAACCAGAGGGGTTCATTGAAAAAGGCAAAGAGCATCTAGTGTGCAAGCTCAATCGGTCCATTTATGGATTAAAGCAAGCTTCAAGGTCTTGGAACATCCGGTTTAATGAAGTAATTCAGTCATATGAATTTATTCAGTGTCCGGATGAGTCTTGTGTATACAAGAAGTGTAACGGAAACGTGGTGGTATTTCTTGTACTATACGTAGATGATATTTTGTTAATTGGCAACAATGTCAAGGTATTATCGGACGTAAGGGTATGGTTGTCCAAACAATTTGATATGAAGGACTTAGGAGATTGTGCACACATTCTTGGGATCAAAGTTATAAGGGATCGCAAGAAAAGAATGGTGTGTCTGTCCCAAGCTTCATATATAGATACAATCCTTGCTCGTTTTAGCATGTAAGATTCCAAGAATGGTTTCTTACCTTTTAGGCATGGAGTAGCTCTATCTAAAGAGATGTCTCCGAAGATATCAAAGGAGATAGAGGACATGAAAGCAGTTCCTTATGCTTCGGCTGTAGGAAGCCTAATGTATGCAATGCTATGTACGAGACCTGATATCTGTTTTGCCGTGGGCATGGTTAGCAGATATCAGAGTAACCCTGGACAAGGACATTGGACTGCGGTAAAGCATATATTAAAGTACCTGACAAGGACTATAGATTATATGCTAGTTTACCAAGCAGATGATTTGCTCCCTGTGGGTTACACGAATTCAGATTTCCAATCAGATAGGGACAACAGTAAGTCTACATCAGGCTATGTGTTTACTTTAGGAGGTGGAGCCATTGCATGGAGGAGTGTTAAGCAGAAATGCGTTTCGGACTCAACCATGGAAGCTGAGTATGTAGCAGCCTCTAAGGCAGCTAAAGAGGCAGTATGGCTCAGGAACTTTCTAATGGACTTAGATGTGATTCCTGGTTTGCCCAAAATCATCACAATTTATTGTGATAATAGCGGTGCAGTTGCAAACTCGAAGGAACCACGAGCCCATAAGGCAAGTAAACATATAGAGCGCAAGTACCACCTGATACGAGATATCGTGAAGCGAGGAGAAGTTGTCATCGCCAAGATTGCATCAGCAGATAACCTAGTAGATCCTTTCACTAAGGTCCTTTCGGCAAAAGCTTTCGATCGGCATGTGGAAGGAATGAGAATCAGATGTATGGCAGAAGATATGGCAGCTTAGTCATTAGTATAAGTGAGAGATTGTTAGAGTGTATACTGAAAGCCTAAGCTTTTGTAAATATTTATTTTGAATAAAGAATCACATTTGGTCAAATTGTCTACATTTGTTTGTAGTTGTTCAATTAATTTATATTGTAGATAACATAGTATGTGGTGTCACATACAGAAGATGATGTTATCAGTACCTTATAAATTATAAACAGTTGCTCACGACCAAAATGGAAGGGAACAAACCATTAGAAGGTCACAGTGTAATTAGGAATTAGTTTATCTTAACTATATAGTTACACTAGTACACTTATTGAGTAGGACCATTAGAGGTCGTTTCTTTTATACTGACTTTATAAAGGAACAAAGACCTTAGTTATTGTGGAAGTGTGTGCTCTTACTCCTAATATAATAACAAGCACATATATTTGATATTTATTTCTTTAATTTATCAATGGGTGAGATTTAGTTCGATAAATCAATAAGCCCGATAAATTGGGAAATGATATCACTTATAGTGTGTGTTGTTGATTATAAAAGGAAACTGTGTCCTAGTGATCTAGGTTGATAATGTCCCCAAGATGAGCTCATAAGGATTGCCATGTTAAACCCTGCAGGTGAACTTAGTTCGACATGATGATAAGGTTGAGTGGTACTATTCTTGGACTAAGATATTAATTAAATGAGTTGTCAGTAACTCACTAATTAGTGGACATTCGACATCTTAAACACAGGCAGACTAACACACTCATAATAAGAAGGAGCCCAAAAATGTAATTTGGGATTGGTGCGGTAGTTCAATAATAGTTCTCTAGTGGAATGAATTATTATTGATAAAATTAAGTTGTGTGTTCCGGGCGAACACGGGATGCTTAATTTTATCGGGAGACCAAAACTAATTCCTCCTCTCGGTCCCTATCGTAGCCTCTTATTTATAGAGTACTATACCCACCTATACCCACCTTCATACCCATGATATAGGAGCCGGCCAAGCTAGCTTGTGGATCAAGCTAGGGCCGGCCAAGCCTTGGTTCATGGGTGGCCGGCCCTAGCTTGAACCCAAGCTTATGTGGCCGGCCCCCATTAAATTAAAAAGAATTTTAATTTTAAAATTTTCTTTTGTGAAAGATATAATTTATTGGAGAGATTAAAAATTAAAATATCTATTTTAAAAGGATCTACAAAAGATTAAAGAAAGAGATTAGATCTCTTTCCTTATTTGTAGATTGGAAAGATATTTTATTTTTCTTCTTTGTAAATTATTCACATGTTGAAAAATTAAAATTATAGAAATTTCTTTTTATCAACCATGAAGGGATTTTAAAGGGAAATTTTATTTTTTAAAAATTTTCGAAGACAAATAAGGAATTTTAATTGTTGATTGAAATTGCCTTGTTTGCTCTTATTGATGTGGCCGGCCATGACATGAAGGTTTAGGAAATTTTTGTTTAATTTTTCTTAATTAATTCATGTCAAGGAAAGTTAAGGAAATTTTATTGTAATTAAATTTTCTTATTTACCAAAGCTAAGGATTATAAAAGAGGGGGTTGGGGTGCCTTCATGACACACAATTCTTATTATTCTTCTCCCTCTTTTCTTCTTTGGTGTGGTCGGCCTCATCCTTTCTCTTCTCTCCATCCTTGTGGCCGAACCTCACATCTTCTTGGAGATCAAGTGGTGGCCGGATTCTAGCTTGGAGAAGAAGGAGAGAAAGCTTGTATCCCTTGGAGCATTGATGGTGTTTTCTCTTCATCCTTGGAGGAGCTCTTATTGTGGCCAAACCTTGCAAGGAGGAGAAGAAGGTGCTTTGGTGGTTTCTCATCTCGGAAGATCGTTGCCCACACAACATCCGAGGTTAGAAGAGGAATACGGTAGAAGACCTAGAGGTTTTTGCTTGCAAAAGAAAAGGTATACTAGTATTTAATTTCCGCATCATACTAGTTTTATCTTCATGTTAAAAATACCAAATACAAGAGGCATGCGATTCTAGTATTTCGAATTTGTTTTCGATGTTGTGTTCTTTTGTTTTTATTTTCCTTGTGATTTGATTGTTCTTTTCGGTTGATCTAAAGTTATTTAAGGAAATTAAATATTAACTTTCCTTAAAAGGCTTTGTCTAGGCGGTGGTGGTTGTTCCCATATCCAAGAAGGCCATGTGCCTCGCCATGTAGTCCTGGAAGCTAATTCTGGAAACTAATATTTAATGAAATTAATAACCTAGGTGATTTGGATCGAACGTGTTAAGTTCCGCAGGAGATCCAAGTCTTAACCTAAAAGAACAAATAGATTAAACTTTGGATCAAACGTGTTAAGTTCCGCAGGCGATCCAAGTTTAATTTAAAAGAACACATGGTAGCTAGGAAAAGGTTCAGACCTTTGTAGAAAATTTTTGTACAGTGGAACCATTAGGTTTTCCGAGTAGCAACCAACAATATCCATCCACTTGTTCTTTGTGTGTAACCCAATAAGTTCTTATAACATTGGCAATGTTTCTAAACCCCTTTAGAAACATAAGCAATGAGCGGCATCTAGCAATACATCATTGCTACCCAAGTTACAAGAATGTTGAGATCCAACATCACCTTGTGACTACTAATTGTAACTCCTCACAATATATGACAAGCGTTCTTCTATCCTAGACATCTAGATTGATCAATGTGAGGTATAGACCGTGTCATCCTTTGACCAATCTAAATCTTGAACTCCAAGTAGACTCACTAAATCAAATGAGCTCAATATCTCATATTGACTCATTTGGGCATGGGCATGCACTTCGTGGTCTCACTCTATCAAGAATACCGATGTCTCTCCCGTCATATAGGAGGGATAGATCCCATCTACATCACTCACATTCCTCCGCATAATTTGTTACATACCCAGTAATCGCCTTTATAGTCCACCCAGTTACGAGTGACGTTTGACGAAACCAAAGTACATAACTCCTTATGTAGGGAACCATAGTGACTTCAGGTCTAAGGACTAGTAGTCATACTAATAGCCACATGAGAAAGTATATGACACTCATATAACGATCCATGATACTTTCTCATGGTGGGTCATTCAGTATGTATTCTCTAATGCATACCCATGTGTCAACTTGATATCTCTATATCCATGACTTGTGAGATCAAGTCATCGAGTTGACCTACATGCTAGTCTTATTGCATTAACATTGTCCCTGAATGTTAATACTCGACTAGGAATGATTAAGAGTAGTGTTCCCTATATCATCTCACTATCGATTCAACCAATCGATTGATACAGGTAAGAACCTTCTACTCAAGGACGTTATTATACTTAGTTTATTTGACATCAATACAAGTAAGTATAATAACCAAAAACCAAATGCCTTTAAATATATAGAATATGATACAACAAGTCCATAATACAATCATCAAATGATTGGCTCTAGGGCTCTAACTAACATGTGGGAGCTGTTAAAGTCCTCATTCACTCGGACTCTTAGTTGGTCGCTCAACAGCTATCCAGGACATTCAAGATAAGCAATGCCCGACTCAGGCTCTATGAGGAAGCTTTTGAGAAGCTGAAGACGAACTTTCAGAAGATTATTATATAAAAAATCCCCCGATCGGAGAACCAGGCAGCAGATGAGTTGACAAAATTAGTTAGTTCGTTATCACCAATCGTCATTGGGCAACCGATCGAACAGGTCTCGCTCGTGGTACTTATTAACCGAATGGAAGGAATGACCATCCCGAATGACTAGAGAACGGCTCTAATAGAATTTTTACGGTCGGGAGTTACACTTGCCGATCAGGAAGAAGCTCACTAGCTGAAGAAGAGGGTCGGACGGTTCACTTTAGTCAGAGACCAGCTTTATAAGAGAGTCTTCTCCAGGTCCCTACTCAAATGCGTTGAATCAGAAGATGTCAAATGCATTATAAGGGAGGTGCACCAAGGTTCCTACGGAGGACATCCGGGCGGTTGTACGTTAGCTCGAAAGATACTTCTAGCTGGATATTTTTGGCCGACCCTCCAAGAAGATGCCGCTCGAACGGTAGCCACCCTCCTGTCTTGCTAAAAGTATCACAACCTTTCGCACTGACCGACCGAGGAAATGAAGGCGTCCATAGTATCTTCCCATTTGACTAATGGGGTATGGACATCATTAGGCCATTCCCCATGACAACAGGTTAACTGAGATTTCTGCTCATCGTGCTGGACTACTTCTCAAAGTGGGTGGAAGCCGAGCCGCTTGCAAGAATAACTGAGCATATAGTCATTAAGTTCGTTTGGTAGAACATCATATATCGGTTCGGCATCCCACGCCACTGTTGAGACCTTTGTGCCCGCTAGAGGAGGGGTGAATAGCATTTCATCGCGCTTGCGTCGGTTTGCTTCGTCTTGTTGTTGTGCAACGGAATACTCAAAGATAAACATTCACAATGCTAACACGTAGGGTTTACTTGGTATCCACTTCAGGAAGAGGTGACTAATCCAAGGATCCACACACGACATGCTCCTCCACTATGAACAACTCCATCTCGGTCGCAGGCGGAGGCGGAGAAGCCTCGTATAAATCCACACGCAACAACACAACTCACACAAGAAGAAAATACAAGATACAACTACAATACACCCTTCTTCTTGCTTACTTGTTGCTTGTTGTTGCCTCTTGAATCTTGAGAGAACACCCTCAAGAGCCTTCAAGAACTGGCGGTGAAAGTCGGAGAAGCTCGCTAAAGATCGCCGAAAAATCGCAGGAGAGAAATCGCAAAAAGATCTCCGGAGAAAACGCTCCGCCCAGACTTTAAACAATGCTCCCAATCGATCGAATTCATCCCCAATAGATTGCCACGTCAGCACCGCTCCATCGCAGCTGCCCATCACCTGCATTCTGCGCAACGGTCTAATCCCAATCGATCTGCCAATCTCGCGAGAACTCCCAACTCCAATCGATCGACCGATCGATTGGAGATTCTCAATCGATTGCTCGATCGATTGGGAAGGTCGCTGTGCTCGCGACTTATGCTCCCAATCGATCGACCAATCGATTCGGTCATTTCTTACTTCACAGCACACTTCAATCGATCGGCTGATAGATTGGACCCTGGTTCAATCGATTCCCCAATTGATTGACCAACTTGGACTTGACTCAATCTCAAGTCCAAAGTCTCCAACCCAACTCCTGGTCAACCGTGACCTGTTGGATCTCCATGCCTAGCATTTGGACACACCCAACCAACCTCGAACTAGCCTTCTAACCTCCTCCATCAGCCTTGCGTCCCTTGGATATCTCCCCATCCTTCACGCCTTGCCTTCAGGAGCTTTCTTCGGCCTCATCCTAGTTGTCGGGTTCGCCTTGCTAAGTTACACTAGGACTTATCTTGTCAAGACCACACACTTGAACTTACACCCTTTGCCAAGATCACACTTGGACTTTCCAATTGTCTGGCTCCTCACCAGGACTTTCCAAATGTCTAACATCCAGTTAGGACTTTCCCAGTCAAGTCTCCTGTCAACCTTGACCTACTTGACTTGTATTCTCATCAACCTGGTCAACCCTTTGACCATCTCCATAACCGGATGATTACTCCAGTAATCTCCTTATATTGTCCAATATCAAAACTCAAATCTTGACTTAAGCTTGACTCAACTCAAGCTTAGTCAAACTGGTCAAACTTGCCCTTGAAAAATTACCCCAACATTCTCCCCCTTTTTGATGTTTGACAATACCTCTAAGTTAGGCTAAATCCCATAGCCTTAACCTATTCTTTATCACAAAGCTTGAATAAAGGTTTCCTTCATTCTCTCCCTTTCCTAGAGTGCAAACTCCCCCTGCTTGGGATGAAGGCCTAACTTAACCTTCCATTCTCCCCCTTTGTTACACATCAAAAACTGAAAACTTCCATAAAAAATAAACTCTTCTTCATAAGAGTTAACTCTACGTTGTTTACAACCTCTCAATGAAGATCTCATATTCTTCATTGCCGCCAAAACTCCCCCTTGAACTCTACTTCACTTCACACTGCTCATCTTAGAGCATGCATCAACTTCCCAATGAAACTCCCACTCATTATATTCAATGCTCCCCCTTGAGCAGTAATCTTCTTCTCAATGTTCATCCAAGAGCATTTTTCACTTTACCAATGAAGGTCTGATCCCCTTCATTAATCCAATGCTCCCCCTTGAGCAATAATCTTCTTCTCAATGCTCATCCAAGAGCATTTTTCACTTTACCAATGAAGGTTCGATCCCCTTCATTAATCCAATGCTCCCCCTTGAGCAGTAACCTACTCCACAATACTCATCCGAGAGCATTTATCATCCTAACAATGAAGATAACTAATCTTTCATTGTTTCCCAATACTCGACCCTGAGTATTATCCATCACGAAGGTTTAACCCCCTTCCAAAGTCCTTGAAGATAAATATTCATGCATTCAAGGAGTAACTCCCCCTATAAACATGGTTAAACTTCTGTCATTGCACCAACAATGACTTGGAGTTCCTAAACAGTTAGGAAAGCCAAAATTTGAAGTTTTGAAGTTCAAAATTCAATAATGAAACTAAACCTCAACCTAAACTTCACCTAAGTCTATCTTAACCAATCCATAATTGCTTTCATCATGAAAACTTCCTCTAAATGTATACAAGTGTATTCTAAAGGGTTAGGAATGGTTAATAACCCTTGAAAATCAAAACTTGAAGTTTTGAGGTTCTAAAATTTGAAATTGAAACTAAACCTCATCCTAAACTTCACTTTGATTTATCTTAACCAATCCATACATGTTTTCATCAAGAAAACTTCCCCTAAATGTATACAAATGTATTTCAAGGGAATTGGAATGATTATTGGAACTTGAAGTGGATTAATGTGATGAAATCAGGCTTTTCAAGCCATAATCAGACTTCCCATCGATTGAAGTTGAGACTCAATCGATTGAAGCTACTTCAATCAATCCATTAATCGATTCTGCAAGCTACTGCTCGCAGAAATTCCCTCTGAATCGATCGGTTGATCGATCCAGCTTGGGTCAATCGATCGACTGATCGATCCACTGACTCTCTGTTCATAGGAATTGGCTTCCCAATCGATCGACTGATCGATTAAAACCATCCTAATCGATCGGCTGATCGATTGAGTTTCTGATTTCTCTGAAATTCAATTTCAGCAGACTTCAGAAACTCTCCAAAAATTCTACAAACATCTAAAAATCATAAAAACTCATGTAGACATTATTTAGGGTATACTCTATCAAAGAAAAATAGTTTTCTATGAAAATACTTCCTATTTTCAAAGAGTGACACAAATTTGAAAACTCTTGAAAACTTAAGTTTTCTCCTAGTTTGTGTTTAACTTTTCAATAATGAATACTATCAAAAGATAGTCTTCACCAAGGTTTTCAAAAGTATTTTAAAAACATTTTAAAAACCAATATCCAACCATGTTCTTTGGGCTCAATGCATATGACTTGTACATAGCTTTCCCAATGATTAGAAAACACATAACTATGTGTTTTGATGAACCTAAAACTCAACAAGATGCACTAAATCAACATCTTGAGTTTTGTTCACCATCCTAACATCTCACTTGTATCTAATGTATATTAAAATACATACAAGTCACCTTATGGTTCTTTATGAGATGTATATTTGGTTTTGCCCTAAACTAAGGGATCATACATAACTATCTAGGCATTATGAACCTTGTGATCATCCACCTAGGATGTCACTTGGTGTCATCCCACTTGTTGAGATATTTACCATTTATGATAAATATCTTTTGTCCTTAATTACAAGGAATTAAACATGATGTATGATATGTTATGACATACATCAAAAAGAAAAAATTTTCAAAAGGAAATTTCCTATAACTACATGATGTATGTATGACATGACATGATATTTTTGTATTTTTCATAATAATCATGAATGCAAAAATAAATATGATGTCATGACATATGATGGGCAAACAAGCATGACAAATTAGCATAAATAAAATACCTAGATTGCCTATCTTAATGTTGACTTGAGCGTCGGAGTGCACCAACTGACTGTTTATTTTCTATTTTTTAACAACCTTGCAGGCACCAACCGAAGACTTTCGAACATCTTCGGTCCTTTTTTTTAGGGATCCAGCGACTCAGTATGTTCGACTCAGTAAACATAGAAGATAGTTCATCCTCCGCCTCTCCCTCTGGGTCATGGTGACTCGGTCAACATTCTAGCTACATCACCGGCATTCCATCTACCTCAGCTTCTGGATGGGATTAGACAATAAACAATGTTTTGCTACATTAATAATTGATTGATGAGTTTGATTAGTCGACTATTATTGTTAATATAGTAAACAGAATGTTAGGAAATTGATTAATCAACTTGACTTATGTTGATTAATCGAGTTTATTAGTCAATTGCTGTTATTATTCAAGCGAACATAAAGTTCATAACCTGAGGATTCAACTAATTGTCCATTAGTTAGTTGATGAGTTTGATCAATTGAATAATGATACTATATTAGTTAACAAAAAGTTTTTGAGTCGGCTACGACATTCTATTGTTTAGGCATCAATCGATTGATGAACAATAATAGTTAACTATTCATGGTCAAATAAAGTTGTTCAGAGTCATTTTGCATATAAAACGGTTGAATTCAATGGAGCAATCGACTGATGTTGATGAATAGTCTACTAATAAATAAAAATCAATCCCGACTTGAAAGTTATAAAAGAAAGATTTTGAGGAAGTTTTCAGAACTGGTTCCTGAGGGTTTTGGAAAAGAGTGTTGTAGCATTTCTAGACTTTTAAAAGACATTCTAAAGCAACTTCCAATCAAGCAAAATGAGATTCATTTGTGTAAATTATGGTTTATATTTATTCTTGTTTTCTTGATCATGTTGCTAGTAAAAAAAATAGGTGTTGTAAGAGATTTTTCCACCTTCAAAAGGTATCTAGAAAGAAGAGAGCTAGTAATAATTTCACCAAGATGATATATTGTAGAGTAGCTCAATGGGTTTAATTATCAACTGATAATACTGTAGCAACAAGCAAAAAAGATTGGAACTCAACGATAAACAATGTTTTGCTACCGTAATAATTGATTGATGAATTTGATTAGTTGACTATTATTGTTACCATAGTAAATAGAATGTTAGGAAATCAATTAATCAACTTGATTGATATTGATCAATCGAGTTTATTTGTCAATTGATGTCATTATTCGAGCAAACAGAAAGCTCATAACTTGGGGACTCAACTAATCGTCCATCAATTGATTGATGAGTTTGATCAATCGAATGATGATACTATATTAGTTAACAAAAAGTGTCTGAGTCAACTACGGCATTCTACTATTTTGGTATCAATCTATTGATGAATAATAATAGTGCAACGGTCAAATAAAGTTGTTCAGAGTCATTTTACAAGTGTAACGATCGAATTCAATAGAGTAATTGATTGATGGTGATGAATTGTCAACTAATAAGCTAAAAATCAATCCCGACTTGAAGGTTATAAAAAAAGGGTTTCGAGAGGTTTTCAAAGCTGATTCATGAGAGTTTTGGAAGAAAGTGATGTAACATTTTAGACTTTTGAAAGGCATTCTAAAGCAACTACAAATCAAGTAAAATGAAGCAAAGTGAGATTCATTTGTGTAAATTATGGTTTACATTTATTCTTATTTTCTTGATCCTGTTGCTCGTAAAAAATAAGTGTTGTGAGAGGTTTTTCCATTTGAGAAGGTATCTAGCAAAGAGAGAGCTAGTAATGATTTTACTAGGATGATAGATAGTGGAGTAAAAACAGGAGTTTTTAACTTAAATCAGTTTGTGTTGTGCTGGTCTTTTATTATTTTGTGTTTATTTGCATTTTTGTTGCATTAATCTTTTATAGACGAGAACAACGATTAAACAAATAAGATTGACTTGGATGAAATCACAAATCACTATTCTATCAACTATCCTAACAATTTGTTCATTATATATAGTCAATTAAGTAAAAATTTAAATAACTAATCGTACACATAGTTAATATTCATGAATAAAAAAAATATGAAATATTCATGAATAAAATTTATCAACAAAGTTTATGGGCGTTTATCAAAATTATAATAAAAAATTCTCAAAATGAATAAATAAGTTCATGAACCAAAAGAAAAATAAAATATAAAAATAACAAATATTATTTTATAATTTTTAGAAATGCACTTGATATCATAAATCAGCATTTTTTTAGTTCATCCCTCTATTTTGTCTTATTTTATTTTTTTTAAAAAATATTTTTGATACATGTGAAATCAAATGTATATTTGAAATCTTTTCCTTGCAAATTAAGGTAATCTTTGACGATAAAATCATTAATTTCATAATATTGCTCCATATGCCTCAAAATCAGAGGGATTCTTATCGATAAGGTGCAATGAACTATGAAAAAAATTGCATGACTAATTATAATTAGTAATAGATTTATAATTTTCTTCTTTAGACATGATATATATATATATATATATAATCTAATCTTAGATTTTCAGTGTTAAAAAAACAAATTAAAATAATTTAGTTATTTAAATACAAATTTAATATTATCTTTTGAGGTGCTGAATATAATCTGTAAAATGATATGACTTAAAACACAAATTATTTATTATATTTTCTATCAAGTTGATATAAATACTACTTATAGTACCAAAGTTTCTTTTATCAATACTTTAAGCAATAATCATTAATATTAATATTATTATTATTATTTATAGATTTTAAAAAGTATTTTTTGGGGATGTACCATATCACTAGAGACAAATTATCTAAAGTTACAACTCTAAAAACGAACAAACTAGCAATTTGATATATCTCGAATCCGCAATTATTAAAAATAATAAGATAAAATTTTATAAAATTAATTAGATCTTCAGAATTAGTTGACAAACTACTAATAATTTGGTATAACTTATATCCTCAACTGTCCAAAACAATAACTTGTGAATAAAAATTCTATATAAAAAAATAATAATCTTAATTAATCTGACTGACTATCCTTAAAAATAATAAAATTCTAACTAACTTTGCAAAGATGTCCAAGTCAATTTGGTATTTAAATTTCATATTCTATAACATTTATAGAGAAGTCCTTCAAGTATTTATTTATACAACAGAAAGTCAATCTTTTTTATTTTAGCCACTAAACTCCTCGTCGATATCAATCGACTCCAAGTAGATGAGCTCCTCGCTCACTACCTCGCCGGCGCCAGCGAACCCGTTCGCCTCCTCCGCCGCCGCCTCCATCTCCCTCTTCTTTTTCTTCTTCTTCGCCGAAAGCTTCGACCTTTTGCTTCTCTCCGCCTTCTTGAACCCCTGCCCCTTCGATCTGACGCCTAGCCCCGCCCGGCCCTCCGCCTCCCTCGCGCTGTCGCTCCGCCCCTTCCTAGTCTTGCTGTGGGAGCTCATGTGGCCGCCGAAGGCCTGCGCGTTGGGGAACTCGAGGCCGCAGCGCTCGCACTTGTAGACGCGGGCCACGTCGGGGCCCGGCCGGACCTGGCCCACCAGGTAGGACCCGATCGCCTCCCAGTTGGGATCCAGAGGATCGCCGGCGGCGCTGGGGCTCAGGTACGTCGGCTTCTGGTGGAAGGCGAGGAGGGCGTCCACGAGGGCCTGCCTTTCCACCCTCGGCTGCGCCGCCAGGGGAGGCGTCGCCCCGATGGAGTCGACCGGGGGCAGGGGATCGAACAGCGGTGCGGGTGAGGTGTTTGATGGATTGTCTGAGAGTGGTAGAGGAGGAGGCGGGGGCAAATTGAAGGCCGCGGCGGCGGTCGCGCCGTCCATTTGGGGGTATGTCGTGGCGGGGGGTGGAGGGGCAGCGCCGAATAAACCCGCCTGAGTGACCACTTCGTCGTCGCAGTTGAGGAGCTCGAGGTAGAACGCGAAATCGTCCATGAGAACGAAGAGAGAGAAAGGAAGGAAGAAGTCTGAACAGAGAGAGAGAGAGAGAGAGAGAGAGAGAGAGGGGAGGAAAAGAAGAAGGGACTATATATAGAGTCGAAAACAGAGGGCTACCCAGCACACGGGTTTGAGCTTCGCAAAACTAGTTCGGACCGGCCGGTTCAATCGATTAAACGAATAGACGGATAAGTCGCGTATCCACCGGTTCATCGATTCATTTGAATTTCAAATCGCTATCATACATCATTAGTAAACGAGCTAATAATCGAACAAAAGATTGAACTCTTTCGGTTTAATTTTAGTCACAATTTTATATCTTAGAAACAGGGGATTTAGTTGGATCGTTCGGTTCAATCGATAAATCGTGCGACCATTGGTTCATCGATTCGTTTGATTTTCAAAGAGCAATCACAAAATCAAAGAGTGAACTTTTTTGATTTAATTTTAGTCACAATTTTGTAGCTAGTAAGAGAGGATTTGCTTGGACCGGTCAATCGATAAGTCGTGCGGCCACTAGTTCAGTAATTCGTTTGATTTTCAAAACGCTACATAATTGAACCTGAGAGCGAACTCTTTCAGTTTGATTTTAGTCATATTTATAGTTCTCCAATTTTATGTCCTATTTTAGTAATAAAAAAAATAAAAGATAAAAATTAATATCTCAATTTCTATTGGCCAATTTACATTCATCCCCTCTATTTAAATTTATTTTTAGTAGGTTTTTAAATTTCATATAAAATCAAGAAGTTGATATCTTTTGCACCGACAAGTATCATCATTGACACGGTTTAAGAAAAATGATAATAAAATAGAATAAAACTATTGCTATGAAGATACTCGTGGTACTTTATTGGAAGGTTTTTTTTATAACTATTAATATAAATGAAGAAGATTAGCGCATAGTTTAAAACAAATATATTAATTATTAGAATAACAAATAAGGAATACATTTTACATGAGACAAAATTTTTAATAATAGTCAATATTTTTTAGATTATCTATCGTTAAATGCGTAAAAGGCAAAATAAAGATAAATATTAATTTACTTTCCTTTTTAATTTTCAAATACAAGAATTGCAGAAATATAAAAAATAATAATTTGTATATTTATAATTTAATTCTACTATCCTTCGCAATGGTCCCATGGTCTAGTGGTTAGGACATTGGACTCTGAATCCAGTAACCCGAGTTCAAATCTCGGTGGGACCTGTTTTTGTAACTCAAATAAATAATTTAAAAGATTTACTATAAAATATATATTTTTTCTTTTTCTAATTATTGAAATGTCAAAAAAAAAAGAATACTTACTTTCTTAGAAGATAAAAAAAACTTAATAATAATCCTAAGAGATATAATTAACAGCTAAAAATTATCGGTTTAGGCACCAGTTGATGAAACAATAAAAAATTAAATTTACTATAAAAAATATATTTTTCCATTTTCTAATTATGAAAATTTTGAAAAAGCAACTAGAATACTTTCTATTTTTTTATTTTAAGAAAGATAAAAAAAACTTTATAATAATCCTAAATGATATAATTAACAATTTTTTACCAAACAACCTGGGTAAATTTTTAAAATTATCTATTTGAATATCGATTGACAAATCAAAACTAAATCATATGTGTTCGGCTAATTATCAAAACTAATTCTTCTGATTATATCTATGCTCTCAAACATTAATTTTATCAAATATACTAGGAGTTATGATTTTTTTTAAAATAAAATATATTCATTGTTCAAAAAATTATTACTCTCAATATATTAAGTTAAATTAATATTTGATGACATGAATATAATCAGAAAAATAGACAAATATATATAAATTAATTTCATATCAATATGATGTAATTTGCTAAAAAAAATTGAATATAATTTCAATAAATTTAATAAAAAAGAGTATTACTCGTTCTCCTTTTTATTTTATTAACTAGAAGGCCTACATAAAAAAAAAAAAAAAAATTGTGTGCAATTTAGTTTATTTGAATAAAATCAAATAGATTGTTTTCCATTAATCATTAAGGATACCTTCCCTCAAAATTAAAAAAAAAATTAAAGCTCAAAGGGATTTTCATTTACCCCGATGGGTATTCTATCAAGGCACTTATATTAAGTTCATTGTGTTTCGTACAATAAATAAATATAATTTACATATATACTCGTTTGGTCTATAATCGATTTTATTTAAAATCGACTTTGATAATAAAAAAGTAAATCAATCGGCTAATTTACTTAAAATTTTGACATTTCAACACATAGCAAAATTGATTCCACTGTTGAAAAAAATTAATTAACTGATAGAGATAAAACGGGAAATATATACATGAAAATTTGATAATTTTGACGTTTCAACACAAAATAAAATTGATTCGACTGATGAAAGACATTAATCAAAACGGAAAATAGATACATGAATTGGTAATTTGAATATAATTAATGTCTTTCACATGAAAATAATTTTCAGAATAAAATGTTAACCCAAAATATTTTTTAAAAATTTATCTAATTTATAATAGCTACTTGTACTTATTTTAACAGTAAAATTTATATTCATACAGAAAATCCTAAAAAAATTGATAACATTCAAAGTATCAAGAAGTGCATTGAAGAAATGAATTGAGCTATCTTGAGATTGAGCTCCTCATACCCTATCGCCAACTCCCTCAAGGTGGACATGTTCGAATCATGTCGCCCTTTCGTTCGAGCAAAAATCAAGTCAAAGCTTAACCCAAGTAAGTAAGTGTCGTTCGAAGCAAGCAAAATTCAGTCTAGTGGAGTAGACGAGGATCATCAGTCTAGCAAATAATAATTGGAAAAGAAAATATCAATCTAGCAAAGAAAGAAAATTCTTTGAAGGATCTTGTTAATATTAAAGGAATACTATAAGGCACATATAGTTATATAACAAATACTTGCAAATATCAATAAAAAGCAAACATAAGAAGAAGGGTGACTAAGTGAAAGCCACCACTATCTTCATGCATCAACTCTAACTTTTGAAATTCTTCACGACTCACAACACTGTCATAACATCAACCTTCGTTGAGCCACAATCTCAATCCTCGATGAGCCTTGGCTTCAGCAAAGAACCTTTTCATCCGCATCACTTGCATGGTTCAGGGTTGATTTTGCCGGAAAATTGAGCTCGAACATCAAGACAGACAGACATTGCCTGGTAGAGACCTGAACTCGTGAGGTCGATGTTCTCGAGCTTAAGCCCTTGGCACGGTAGCCCTTTGCTGCATTTTAATATCATTGCCTCCCTATATGCTGCTGTTCCTCGAATGTCTTTGAACTTGATGTCTTTTAGTTGCACACGCGAAGATGCCTATCAAAATGTGCACAAAGAAATTGCTTTTAGTGATATTAATGAAGCAAGTTAGCATGATCTATGTAACCGTAGCCTTCTATACAAACCGAGTGGTCGCAATAGGCAAAGGGGCAATAAGTTTGGTCGACGACTACAGGGCTTCCAACATTCTTCATGATGAGATTTTCAAAGGTTACATTTTGAACTGTAGTTTGAACAGGCGAGTTCTCCCAAGTCTTGATGCGCACTCCCATCACCGTGTCAACGAAAGTACTATCTCTCACAATGATATTCTTGACATCCTTCTCAGTGTTGTACCTTCCTAAGCTCCCAATACTGTTGTAAAAAAGGAATTAATATGACTGAAACATCAAAATGATACAACTATAACAATCAAACACATGTCAATGATTAAAGATTGACGACATTGTGTGAGGTAGCTAACCTAATGCCATGGCCAGGACCACAAGCGATCCCACTGATTGTGACGAAAGAGTTGCCTTGTCCAATGGAGACACAGTCATCACCCGTGCCAATGTGAGAATTGGAAAGGGTCACTCCGGAATTACTCTCTAGGTGAATACCGTCGGTGTTAGGGCTATTGACTGGGGCCTTGATTGTGATTCCACTGCCTTTAAAGTTATTGTTATTCATCAAAACTATGTGGAAGAACTTGCTGTTCACAGTTGTTATATCCTTGACAACAGTGTTGTTCGTGTTTACAATGATGAGTGACTGAAAACACAAAAAAGCATTAGATCTTAATAAAAACACAGAGCTTAGCATTAGTAGAAATTCAGCAGAGGGATGAGTACCGATGGTAGTGGATTGCAGTTCTTCTGTGTTGGGCATTTGTTGAATGGCCAAGACACTTCTCCTTGAGCATCGAACGTCCCTCCGCCAGTCAAGGTCAAGTGGTCTAGCCATCCGAACGCCACCCAACCACGACGATTCACGTATTTGTTCAAGTCCGTCGACGCTTTCAATGTTCCCTACATTCACAAACAAGCAATGGCCAGGACAATTAGCTCAAGCTACATAGTTAAAGCGCTTCTCATGGATCATGAATGTAAAGTAAATGAATTTTAAGAGGTGACAGTGAGCTTGCATGAAACTGGAATATCAGGTCATTGACATCTTTGCAAGGGCCACTGAATTCGATAGGGTTGAGGAAGTATGTTCCAGCGGGAACCAAAACCTTTGTTCGTCCAGATGATGCACAAGCTTTTTTCCATGCTTCCATAAATGCCTAGATCAAGCATGAAAGTGTTAGCAAACACATTCCTGATGGAGAATTCAAGCACATTCCTAGACTTTGATACCATAATTTAAATGATAGAAGAAAAAAAAGAGAGAAGTAAAAGTTATAATGAAACCAAAGCTTATAGCAATATTCACAATTCAGATCATAGAAATTTGCATCCTGCTCAAAGCTACTGAGTTAGGCAAAACCACAAACACATGGTGGGCAGAGATACCGAACCTGGCTGTCATCAGTCACGCCGTTGCCCTTGGCACCGAAATCCCTCACATTGTAAGTTCCGCTCGCCCTCGCCACTGCAATTCCATGGCACACGAAGTAGAAGCAGAGGCAAAGAGAGATTAGCTTCATTTCCATTACCATCTCTGTGATTTCTCCTCTCCTCTTCTTTCCCTTTTTTATTTTTATTTTTATTTTTTTTGAAATCTCTACGATTTCTTTATTTATCGAATCGAGAGTTGAAGCTGTGATAAAATCGATCGTAAAGGAGAGATTTTATACCTGCTCGGCTGCCTCGAATTGAGAGGCGAGTAGGGGGCGCTGCTTGATCATCGCAAACGCTTTCCTCGCCATGGCGACAACATGGCGCTCCCCTCCGTTCTTCCTGCGGAAAAGTATTATTAATAATACTCTGAACTTTACAACCCTAAACTTATCCAGAGTTAAATAAAATAAATAAATAAATAAATAAATATATATATATATATATTTTGAATTTTCATACATTAAAAGTCTTTAACTCTTGATAAGTTTAGGGTTGTAAAGTTTAGGATTTAGAATTTAATATAATATGGGAGTTTTTTTAAAGTTATCCTAAATAATTTGATGAATTTTGAAACTTCGGGAGGATAATTGTAAAATTGGACACACTTTAAGGACCAGAATGAAAAACTTTGTAAGGACGAACATGCATTTTGAAAACGTCACGGGTTGCGTTTAGAAAAAACCAAGTTGTTTGCCTGAACCGAGGGTTCCGTTCCGGTCCTTCGGGAGTCGAGCGATAGCAACCTCCACGTGATCCAATAGCCGCTTTAAAAGCCTTCCCACCGAGAAGGCAAGAACCCTAATCCCCTGCGGCTCTGACTCCGTCCCTCGCGCCTCCTTCTCGCCGTAGTTGCCTCCCCACAGACATCGAGATCGTTTCACCGGCGCCGACTGCTTCTGTTCCATCGTCGAGGTAGCAGCAGTTATTCCCCCCTATGTTTTTGGCTCGTTAGCTGGTTACGATTTCAATTAGATTTTGCTTTGAAAGGATTCTCTTTGTGCTGTCTTCAGTCTATTAGTAGGATCAAGAGCTTTTGTTTCACTAAATTTCTGCATCCACGCATTAAAACGGCGATTGTTTGATTTCTTGGTGTTTTAATCAGCTGAATAGAGGAGCTTGTTGAATTGAACTTTCGACGATGGGGGTGGAACCACAAGGAAACGGATTTTCTGTAGATGGTGCAGAGGAGGGGTTCATCAGTGATTCTGAGGCTTTTGCTTCTGTTATAAATGTTCTCGATGGTGTTCGGATGGTAAGGAGCAACTTTTCCCTTTTTTTTTTTTTGCAATTTTTATGTGAGAATAATTATTAAGAATCAATGTATTACCAATTATTTTTTGAAATGGGGAAAAGATCCATGGTTAAATAATTTAAACATAATAGTCATCTATAAGGTTGGTGCTACGCCTCTAGCCTCTATTTAAGATTAACTAACTTCTCCCTTTACTAAAGCGTTTTTCCTTATATGTATAGGATGGGTGACGATTAATTCATTGGATATTGTATATTATTTGATATTTCTTTTGTAGAGAGACATTCATTCTGTGTTGTCTTACGGAAGACTTAACTGGCACATTTTTACGGGCATTGTGGATTATCTTTGTTAATGGAGTAGTATTTTGTTATGCCATTTAACTATCTAATTACTTCAAAAGTTGTTTAGCAACAGATGATAGCCCATCTATTTTTTTTTCTTTTTAACCATGCTCCAGTTTTAGTACTTCTGGCCTTCAAATTATTTGTTAAGTTACACAATGGTGATTAACCCATTTATTTTCTTTCTAGGCTCCATCTTTAGTTGCTCAGGTTGATAAGGAGCAGTACTATTACCTGGTTTCTGTGGTGAATCCTGGAAGGAAAATTGGACCAGTTGATGAAGCTTTAACAGTGGTTGGTATTTTTATGCGCACAGATATTTATTCTTAAACTTTATGAAGTCTGATATTTTCTCACTTGATTTTTCAGACAGCATTGAAGGCACTAACAAGAGCCGTCTTCAAGATAGACATTATGTACCATGGCGCTCTATTAAATAATGTATGTATACATAGTCAAGTAGAATCAATATATAAATTTTCACTCACTCCCTATGCTCCAAACTTAATAGTAACTTATGTTTTTCTACCGCATGCCCCTGAAGATTTTTCTAACATCCATATGGGACTATGATTTGGAGACAAGGAATGCATTCTTGGAATTGATCACTACAATGGTATGCATCTGTAAATAGAGAGAAAAAATTTCCCAATTTAATCCATATGCATCGCTCATGTTATCTATTTTGTTTGATGATACCAGGCTACACTACCTGATAAATTTCTTGAAAATTGCTTACATGTGCTTTTGTGTAACTTTCGCCCACCCAATTGGCTAAAGGCGCCATTTTGTCACTCAAAAAGATGGCTTA
This sequence comes from Zingiber officinale, assembly GCF_018446385.1. Lineage (NCBI taxonomy): Eukaryota > Viridiplantae > Streptophyta > Magnoliopsida > Zingiberales > Zingiberaceae > Zingiber > Zingiber officinale. The sequence continues at coordinate 61,068,440 of NC_056000.1, read as the reverse complement.
TGAGGAAGAAAGAAGTTCATAGCGAACTTCATTTGGCATTGCATTGTATTACTACTTTAGTACCTCTTGCTCCAGTGAGGCTGAAATGTTTAATTGAAAAACTGATGTCCAGAGTCACTGAAGATAAATATGTAAGTTATCAACCAGAGAAATGAAATGTTATATGTCAAACAAACTGATAAATGTCACAATTTGCAGATTATGGTAACTTATGTGGAGGGTTTGCTTGGACTAGAAAAAAATGAAATTGGAAAATTCCTTGGAAGCACAGTAATGGCAAAAGTAGTAGATTTGCTCACAGACTTGGATGTAAGTCTTGTTCATCTTGGTTTTTTCTTCATTTTTTTATGATAAAATTATTGGTGCAAAATTCTCGTTGTCTCGTGTGGCAGGTAAACATACCTTGGGAAGACATTCTACAGGAAGAACAGAACAAAAGTGTATTTGTGATTGAACTTGGAGATTCTAATCAAGATGATGAGCATTCTGTAGGATATGATATTCCACATATGTTTTGTTTAATTTTCCATATTTAAATTGGTACTTATATGTTTTCCTTTTATTTTCTTAATTTTTAGTCCATCAAACAAAATGGAGTTTTAAAGTGCAATGTTTTTGCCGACAAATTGGATGGCTTGATGGTGGTAGTTTGTGAGCATCTTAAATCCTGTGCAGACACTGGTTGTTTATTAGAGGTGAGCTTCTAAACCTCTTTACTTCTAGAAGTACTGGAAATCTTTCTATAAGTATATATCAGTGTTTTACATAGAAATTCTGTATTATGTTTGGTTCTTTAAAGATGAATGTAAAATATGTGATCAATTGTACACAGAAAAAGTGTCTTTTCCTTTATAAATATATTAATGTTAGAGTTTCTTTGCCTGGACTATGAAAAATCTACCTTTTAGATTGTTTTAGGCACCAAAGCATTAAATATGCATCAGGAGATAAAAACATGCTATATTTAAAGATATTAGCAATTCTATAACCATTTAAGCAGCAAATTTGAAGGTGTCATTATGCCGTTCTGATTTTAAGTGCACTGGAGAATTGTTTATTGTAGGTTTTGTGTATTGTTTCTTGGTGATTGAAATTTTATTAAGCACTTGATTTGAAAAGGGAAAAAAGTTTCGTCAGGTAGAAACTTCCAATATATAGAGTTTCTAGGTCGACTATATTACTTATTGCATGGAAATATCCTTCTTTTTTGCATCCTTGTAGAGTTATAGGATTACTTGTGAAGTTTATGTTTATGCAGCAAGACATCTTGCTTATCATTTATCATCAGAGTTAAACAAGTTGATACAAACAAGTCTCAATCCTAATGCTTTTCAGCTCCACAATTAAATTATTTACTTAATGAAAAATGGTAGAAAGAAATAGGGAGAATACAGAAGTTAGTTATGCATATAGAAGTTTGTCACATCAAGAGACACTTTCATATTCTCCTTATTTTCTTCCTCCTATTTCGCTAAAGTAGGCCCTCGGTAGGAATTCATTGTATGTTAATATTTATGTAAACTAAGAAAACAAAATATGAGTGGTGGCATAAAGGTAATCCCCAGCTGCCCAAATTGTAGTCAGAAAGCTCATTCTCTGACAATTAACTCAAACTTATGTTTCTATCTCTTGGTTATATAGATGAACCAACAGTCTATTAGACATGTGGAATAGGATAACTATTAAGTGGCAAGAATAAGATAACTATAAGTGGTTTGTTTTATGACCCTTGTATGATGAACTAGTGGAAGTTTGCCTTTGAGCACTTTGCAAACCATTTCACATTCCTATCCTGTGAAATAGGTGTTTAACATTCATTAGATTTGTGGAACAAGAGAACTATAAGTGGCTTGTTTGATGACCTTTGTATGATGATTTAGTGATAGTTTCCGTTTGAACACTTTGGGAATATCTTTTGCAAACATTCACATCCCTATCTGTGAAATAGGGATTTGATAGGCTCTCAGAAATCTTTCGAAGGGCGGTGCTAAAACTTCACAAGTCAAAATTTACTCAGGTAGCTTTCTTTTCTGTTTCTTTTGTCTTTTTTGATTTATTAAGATTTTCTTAGAATCTTTGTTCTAGTATCTCTAATTGATTCTCTAGGCTAATCTTGATTTTTTTTAAATGAACAGTTCCTGATATTTTATGCTTGTTCGTTGGATCCTGACACATGCGGTTTGAAATTTGCTATTCTACTAACAGATATTTTTGTTTCAAAAGATGAAGATCCAGATTCCAGGTAATTTCGAGATTGATACTGAAATTACCATTTAACAACCTACTATGAACTGGGTATTTTCTAGTTACTTTGTTTAAACTTCATTGTAAATGTTTGTTACTGCCTTTTTGGCTGTATTTTGCAACCCAAAGTCCAATCTGTCTGTAGCAGTGGAACAGAATAAAATGAGGGCAAAATTTGAGATTTTGAATCTTGATTTAATGCAATTCTTCTGCTAGAATAAATTATGGGATGAAGGATGCCCATTGACTATCACGTCAGAGAAACATATATTGATTGTTATGAATTACTTGTAGTCTCACCCAATCAACACCTTATAGTTGTTAATTCCCTGAAGGTGCCCCCCAACTGTACAAAGTTTTGCTTCTATTGTTGTTCCTAGATTTTGACATTCAAACTTCCACTTTGTTTGTCATGGTGTTCTATTGACAACCTGTGTGGGCCATAATGAATGAGCATGTCGACAATTGTTATTTTCCTGCCAGTAGGTGGTAGCCTTCCACTAGCACAGAAAAGATTTAAAACATTGTACATTGACTTTATGTATGACTGAAGGGTTTTGATTATCAACTATTTGTTGGATTGTCAGGCATCCATCATCATCTTTGTTAGAATCTGATAGGTGTTTTTTGTATTTGAACATGAAGGTTTATGCTCGGTTGCTTCACATCTATTTTCATAGATGCAATTGGTTTTCCATGTACATTTGTTTTATAAGGTTGGAGGGCACAATATTATTGCTTTGGTTATTTATACATTTTTACACACTATTTGGCATTGCTTAGACAAGTTGGCTATTGACCATGGATTTTTGTCTAAAAATTAATGCCACATTTTAAGATATTATGGAATACATTGATTCGAAGGGGCACTTTGGTGCAATGGTAAATTTGTTACCCATGTGACCTAGAGAGGTCACATGTTCGAGTCTCGGAAATTGGGATAAGGTTGTGTACAATAGCCTTGGTGCAATGGTAAAGTTGTTGCCCGTGTGACCCAGAGGTCACAGGTTCAAATCTCGAAAACAATTTGCAAAGCAGGTAAGGCTGTGTACAATATACCCTTCTCCGATCCCGCATTGGTGGGAGCTTCGTGCTGCCCTTTTTACGAAATACACTAATTCTCTTGATTCATTTTAGTGGGAATGCTTGTAATGTGTCATCATATTTTTGGTTTCAAATACAGAATGAAGGCTGTTGCGTATCTTGCAAGTTATCTATCCCGGGCTAAGTTTATTTCTTCTTCCCTGGTCACAAGTATACTTCAAAGGTTTTATTAATTTCCTTGTCTTTTGTTCTATATTGATTTGTGTTTATGTTCATCTTGTTGATATTTTGGAATCCCAACTCAGATTGGTGGATTGGTGTTTTGAGTATTGTCAATTGCAAGAGAGTCGGGAAAAAATGATCAGCCCTCAAGCAGACCGAATCTTTTATTCTGGATGTCAGGTCAGTTATAAGTTATTTCTTGTTACTCTCTTTGACAGTGTAATATTCCTCAGCTTTTATGCTAAGAATGCTATTTATTATCTTCCATTTTATGGGTGATCTGATTGGTTAGTGATCTTATGAGTTACTAGCTCTTCTATATCTTACTTTTATAAGCATTTATAATTTACTAAAACCATGGATTAAACTTTCAAGCTGGGGTGTTCAACGTAGGTTTGAATTTACAATTTCGCCTATCAACCGCTTAAACCTGTCGATATAGATGATAGGTTCATGGTTTCCGGTGTTGAGTCGTGCCAGTTGGCATCCACAAAATTTACTGTTCTGCTTGCACACAAGACAACCTTAACACTGACTTTGTGCAGCAGAAGAGTAAACAGAGAGGGAGAAGTGGAAGTGATACGAGAGGAGAGAGGAGAGAGGAGAGATAGGCATGGAGTACCAGGTATTTGACGACGAGCCATGGCGCAAGCGACGATAATAGGCAGGCGACGTGGCTTGGGCAACATGGGTGGGTGGCATGGAATCAGATGATAAAAGGAAAAAAAAAAGAAGAGGAAAATAATTAAGGTTTAGGTTTGCCTTTAAAATAAATCCTAATATTTTTTTAATAATATCATAACTTAATTTTAATAATATCATACACTAATTTAATAACAATAAATCAACTTATGCTATTTTAAAAAATAATTTAAAATGAAAAAAATAATATGATAAAATTTAGTATTGATAGGATTTATAAATTTATATCTGTGACATTTTCTGACTAAAACAAGCGCACTGTACCTATATATCAAATTGTTGTATAGTCGTATTTGACAAAGTACCTGCCTTGTTTTCCATATCATTCCATGATTGGAAACGCTACACAGATCCACCCTAAATTGACCAATTTTTAAAAATTTTAAGAAAACACCATCAACCTGGTATTTTTGTATTTTTTTTTTCAGATTACAGTTTACAGCATCTTTTCTTCAATTCCAACTGTTTCCCTGTTACAGTGTATTCCTACCCCAATCTTTTGAGAAACTATGGATTGGCCCCGGCCTTTCTTGATTCAGCTTGACCGATCTGGATGCCCTGGTTCAATATCGGTCAGTTTGCAAAAACTATGGTTTGAATAAACCATAGTATATATTGTACCTTGGAAGGTGTGCAAATTCGTTCTCATAACCCAAAATTAAGCCTTCACTATAACTTAGTTTTCGAGGGAGGGTAGCTTACTATATTGCCATGTAAAACATACTATCATCATAGCCAATTGTTGTAGTTTATTAATTTTTGTAAATTCTGTTTCTTTCTTGTCTGTAGGCTGTGATGTACATTCTATGTTTTCGATTGCGATCAATCTCAGATGTTCCTCACCTGAAGCAGCTGCTCTTTCACCTGCCACTGGATTCTATCCTGTGCCATCCAACCTTGGATCCTCTTAAGGTACGCGGACAGAATTTATTTTTCCCTTAGCAAAATATTGAACTGACTTATGAGTCCTGCGGAAGGAATACTATTTTTGTAAAAATAGTAATCATCCATTGATCTGATGCCAGTTGCTTGTGCATTTATGCAGGTGTGTTTGCCCTTGATCGTTCAAGAGTTCCTCAGACAAGCAAGTGCTGCCCGGTTGTTTAAGAAACCCATGCCTTATTTCTACGACGACTCGTTTGAATCTGAATTCTCAAAGGCTTTTGGAGGAATCGAGCGTTTGGACATGTTCTTCCCATTCGATCCATATCTTCTTAAAGAATCCGACAGGTCCATTACTCATTCCTAGTGACAAAAATTCATTAGATCTGCTTATTTTACATGCTCTCCAGAAAAATCGTTTGAAAATATTGTTGTATCTCTGCACTAATTCATCCTTGAGATCGACTCAGAACATGATCGTTCTTTTACCGAGGTCATCTTATACTTGTGAGGCACACTATCCTATTCCATCTTTGTTCTGCAGATTTATGCGCCCCAATTTTGAGTTCTGGGACAATGTGAGGACAACATACAGCAACTTCGACGGGGACGAAGTGGATGATGAGCTTGAGGACCTTGATGTTCCCAATTTCCCTGATGATGCAGGGGGCTACGAAGTGCATAACGATATTGACTTTGACAATGAAGATGACATCGAACTACCGATGAGCAAAATGTCAATCACCCCAAAGCCTAGCTTTCTGCACCCGATAGCCACCAACTTCAGCCAGCCTTCGCTGATGCCCGCAAGAATAAGACCGTCTCAAAGCCCTCCATCACCTCGACAAGGGATTTTATCCAGGAGGGAGTGGAGGGGTTGAGGCAGCAGACGCTAAAGTTTGCAGATCTTGTATGCTGCTACATCATTGTTGTAGTGTTAAATATTTTTAGGTGAGTCCATTGAGATTGGTTAGGATAAGACGATACATGTATAGTTTGAATAACTAGTGCAATTTTGTTTTTTATCCTTCCAAAATTTATTAGTCGTGTCCTTGTAATCACACTCGTCATTGAGCCATGTTTGTCCCAATTATTTAATACCACATGAGATTCTATCTCCATTTTGTGTTAAGTTACTAATATGTAAGAAGTGCATGACTTATTGACATTACGATTACAATAATAAGTCCTATTCTATTAAGTCTTTTTCTTTTATTTTTTTCGATTAATACACAAATTTATTATAGTTAGTCTTTTTATTTTATTTTTTTCCGATTAATACACGTATTTATTATAATTTTATATTAATATATATTCGTATCAATGGCATAATTTAAAATTTTGATTTTCTAATATTTTTATTAGAGATTGGAACATATTTATCATAGTTTTATATTAATATATATTTGTATCAACGGTACAATATCTATTCTCTAATATTTTTATTAGAGAGCAATGGTGCAGTAATTTACTTTTACAGTTTCTTAAGTATATAAGATTAGAGCTGAATTAACAGTTAAAATTTTCTTAATCAATATTGATTTAAGAATATTGGGTTAATGGTCGTAAGTGGAAAATTTTATTAAAGTCGGTTATTCTTAGGATTAAATTGAATATGTGATGAGAAGTTATCAAGTTATACTCTCACTAACACCCTGTAACACGATATATTTTGTAGATTTTTTTAAAAAAGTTTGTTAAAGGTAGATTGTGGGTTCAACTGAGTCGGGTTGATTCGGATTACAATAATAAGTCTTATTCTATTAAGACTTTTTCTTTTATTTTTTTCGATTAATACACAAATTTATTATAGTTAGTCTTTTTATTTTATTTTTTTTCCGATTAATACACGTATTTATTATAATTTTATATTAATATATATTCGTATCAATGGCATAATTTAAAATTTTGATTTTCTAATCTTTTTATTAGAGATTGGAACATATTTATCATAGTTTTATATTAATATATATTTGTAGCAACGGTACAATTTTAAATCTTAATTCTCTAATATTTTTATTAGAGAGCAATGGTGCAGTAATTTACTTTTACAGTTTCTTAAGTATATAAGATTAGAGCTGAATTAACAGTTAAAATTTTCTTAATCAATATTGATTTAAGAATATTGGGTTAATGGTCGTAAGTGGAAAATTTTATTAAAGTCGGTTATTCTTAGGATTAAATTGAATATGTGATGAGAAGTTATCAAGTTATACTCTCACTAACACCCTGTAACACGATATATTTTGTAGATTTTTTTAAAAAAGTTTGTTAAAGGTAGATTGTGGGTTCAACTGAGTCGGGTTGATTCGTTGGTTGAGAAGATATTTTTTCTTTGCTAAAATTCAAAACTAAAATAGAAAACTCATTAAACGTTTACCTAATCTACAATTTAAATTTAACATTTTCAACATTTTTTCTCTCTGTGTATATTTTTTTATGAAATTGTAGATTGACTGCTTGTTTCTCAACCCACCTTGGGTTGAATTAGGCGGAGATTTTATTTCTCAGTTAAGACTATAATGAATGGAACATTCAACAAGTTTTATGTTTTATTTAGTAAAAATTTATTTATATTCCTTCGATTCAATTCATACAAGCTAATTAAATAAACAAGTTTAAATAATTGTTAAACTAAATTAATAAACTTGATAGATATAACATTCATAAATAATATTCTTTAGCCATATTAATATTGTTCTTTAACCATATTTATTAATAAATAAATAAATTTTTAAAATAAATAAATAAATTTTAAATAAATAAATAAAATTTTAAAATAAATAAATAAATTTATATTATCAAACTCAATAATAAAAAACAACTTAAATTGAGAGCTTAATTCATTTTAGCTCCAGATAAACTTAAATCATAATTAAGCTCAACTATTTGGCTTAATTCATTTTTAGGCTCGAATATCTTAGTAAACAACTTTAGCACGACAAAACTTAATTCACATTTTATATAGGTTAAAAGTTGATCCAAAAATTTCTTAGAACAATCATCAAAGTATCAACATGCCAGGCAAGTTAAATATGAAACATATGATAGCAAGATGAAATCCGTCATTCTAATAGTCTCATACGATCGACTCTACGATCATACATGAGAAAATAAATTAAAAAACTGTAATTGACAAGTACGGAAAGAGCTTTTGCCCTCGGCTTTCTTGAGATTCAAAATTTTATCCTATGATAATAATTCTGATTTGTACTAATCAATTCAATCTGATTCAGGGACTAGTTAAATATGAAACATACGTGGTAAAGATAATCCACTCGTCTTTATCAATCCATCCATAGATTAATAGGAAAGAGATAAATTACTAATAACTATTAATACAAGTGACTTAGATATAAAAAAAAGGCATGATCAAATATATTAAATTTTAATCTTAATATCACATATGATAATATATATCTTAATTATCGTAACGTCTCGAGGGACCAGTTAAATATGAAACATAAGATCTTGAACTGGTGGTGGATAGATCGTGGTACGGTGGCGATGTGGTTGTTCTTTCGATCTAACACGCTCGGGGCTCAGTTTGGATATAAATCCTACGGCTGAGCAAGGACGACTGCTAAGCCTCGCGCGGTAAGTACACGCATAGTATTTGTATCCCAAATTGGGCTCCCGTCCGTTTCCTGATTCGAGTTTTGCGTTAGTTTGTGTTCCTTTCCCTTCCCTTTCTCTTCCTTTGCGAAGCCTAGGGTTTTGGTGCGAATCGAAGCGCTTCCTCGCCATTGGAGTTCCTCCGACGCTTCTGTGACCTACAGGCGCACGTTCTTCCTAAATATCGCTTCTGCGTCGCCGAAGAATCGGCGGTGCGGTGTGAGTCTCACGCCGACGTCTCCAGACTACCTTGTTCCTCCAGGTTTGATCCGTCGCATCAATGAATTGATCATGTTGCAATTTTGAGGGATTTGAGGATGCGTTATTTATCTGTTCATTATGTCACGGAACAAAGTTGATTTTTGCGTAGGCCTTTTCATGGTTATCGGAAAAAATCAAGTTGATTAGGTTGGATTCTTGTCATCATCTGAGCCCGAGATATTATATGTTGTGGATGGACATTATTTCCCTTTTCTAAGTTCCTCTCTTTGGAGCATCCAGACTTTATTTTTTACCGAGAACTAAATTAGTTCTTTTTAGATAATTATAGGTTACATCAAAAACTCGGGTTTTGTTATTTTTTCTATTTCTCACAGATTTCATGGTCAATATATTTTATTGCATTGTAAGTTAACTATTTATCTGCTGACATGCCTTTATGCCGTCACCAATGCTGTGTTGTTGGTTAATGCTGGTCGGGAGCATGTAATAAATGAGCTTGCTGAAAACACAAAATCTAAACTTAATGACGAGGCTTATTGATTTCGTTGGAGTGGAAAACATGTGGAAAACAGAGCTCTTTGCTGCATGAACAAGCTTATTTTATTGCTAACGTGAAATCTTTTGATGTATCTGCAGAGGTTGATTTGGCTATGGAAACAGATATGGATCGCGATAAGGGCCCTCAGAAGATGTCAAATGGTGCACCCTTGGAGAAGGAAGCTGATGACACACTCATGGAGAAGCAAACTGATACTCAAATGGCTGTGACAATGATTGTTGACTCTGGATCTGTTAATCCATCTTCAGAACACAATTTGGCTGAGAAATCAGACAAGGCTAATGGTTTGTCCTTGGAGGAGAAACCTAACGGCACCCTCGTGGATGACAAGATTGATGGTACCGTTTTAAAGAATGAAACATACGAGCAATTCCATGTGCTATCCTCTGATCACTCCACTACTATCCATCCATCTGCGGAACATATTTTGGCCGAGAATTCTGAGAAAGCTCATGATACCCTGTTAGAGAAGGAAAATGATGGCACACCTTTAGAGAAGGCAATTGATGATACATTCTTAGTCAATCAAAAAGATGGTGTTTCGTCTGAATCTTTCCAGGCATCTTTAGAGAACAATTTGGTTACAGAATCAGATAAGATTGGTGGCACACCATTGGAGATGCAAACTGGTTGTGCGCCGTTTGAGATGAAAACTGATCTAATTCCCATAAGAGGACAAACTGATGATGATGCTACCATGCCTGCTACATCCATGGAGATTGATTCAACTAAGATAAGTGCTACAGATCTCAAGGCTGTAGAAATGAAAGAGGATTTGGCAGAATTGTCTCAAAATAATACAGGACCAATAGATAATGATATGAAGGGGCCTTACCCCAATGATAATGCTAGCAAAACACCATTAAAGGAGGAAATTATGGGAGTAGAGGATTCAATGGCTATAGAAGGTTCCAGTACCTCATTAACCATTGTACCCTACTTTGATGGTGATGAATCTGGTTCTGAGGAAGAACAAGCTGCTTTTGTGAAGGAGTTGGAGGATTTCTACCGGGAAAGGAACATGGAATATAAACCACCAAAGTTTTATGGCGAACTACTAAATTGTCTCAAGTAAATTGAACATCTTTTATTGGTTGTTTCTTGGTGTTTCTGTGACATTCAAGCTGCAAGCAGTGTTTTTTGTTTTCTTCTATGGCAGGTTATGGAGAGCAGTTACTAGATTGGGTGGTTATGATCAGGTATGTGTACTATTTTCATCCGTGGGTTTTCTCCCTGAGCCTCTAGAGCATACTTCTGTTTATGACTTAAGAGATAATTTTGTACACAAAAAAGGAGTTACTTTCAGCTTTTTCTCTTGGTTCTTGCATAGATCAAACTGTCATCTTATGTTATTTCTTAGAACCTTTTTTTTTTCCTTCATCTTTAGGAAGAATAAAAAATCTGTTTGATAAGCATTCAACAATTGAGTTTGTTGAATTTAATTAGTAAATTATAAAACATACTCATGAAGTATATGCCTGAGACTGTCAGACACTCTATCATGAATGTGAATAAGCAAGCAAGCAAACAAAGAGATCCTTTCAGGTTTAGTTTCATTCCTAACTGTATTTTTTTTAACTGCACAATGCCATCCGTGCTAGTCCCTCCGTTTTAAACTACTACCTCTTGATACTTGACATAAATGAATCAAATTTGGATATTTGTATATTGTGACAAGTCAGGTTTAGATATTGATACTCCTGGTATTTGTGGGTAAATATGCAAATACTTAGACCAGATTAGTTATTTGCAGGCACAAAAAAATATATAAATACTATGATAATTTTTAAATTGTAAATAACTTGTCTATACTAACCCAATCCTACTAATTTTATTATAATACAACAACAACAACAACAAAAAACCTTTATCCCACTAAATGGGATTAGCTATATGAATCCTTTTGCGCCATTGGATTCAATTTCCTACTATATCCTCATCTATATTCAAATGAGTTCTATCTTGTTTTATTGTTGTTAACCAAGTCTTTTTTAGTCTCTTTTTTTCCTTTGTTAATATGCATATTTGTCATAGTCTATCATAGCCTAACTAGGACATTTATTAGATGCCAATTACGTGTTTATACCATCTTAAATGTGTCTTTTAGGCGCAACTCCAACTTTCTCTCTAATGCTTTTGTTTTTCATTTTGTTTATCATTGTATAACTCTACATCTATTTTAATAGCCTCATCTCTACACCTCTATGCTCATGTGTTCGCTTCATATATTAACATTTAACTCAATATAACATAGCAGGTCTAACTGTCATTTTGTAAAATTACCCTTTAAGCTTTAGAGGTATCTTACGATCACAAAGAACATTGACACTCTTCTCCATTTTAATTATCCTACTTGTATTATATGTAATACATTTTTATTAACCGCCCTTCTATTTTTTTTTTTTTTTACAAAACCAATCCTAAATATTTAAAGCTCTAAATTATAGGTAATTCGTCCTATCCTACCTTAACAATTACCTTGCTACATCTACTATTAAATTTAAATTTTATATATATTCTATTTTTTTAATGTACTAAACCTAAAACCTTTTATTTCCAATGTTTCCCACCAAGATTCGAGCTTTGCATTTACTTCTTCATTCATTAACCACAACAATGCATGGACTTAGAATCGATCATTGATGTAATCCTATCATTATAGGAAACACTTCAATTAATGTGCATGGACTCCACTCTTGTCATTACAACCTCATACTTTTCTTTTCTAGAATTCTCTATATAATTTTCTTTGAATCTCTGTCATAAGTTTTTTCTAAGTCAATGAATATCATACATAGATCTTGCTTCTTTCTCAATACTATTCAATCAGTTGTTTAAGAAAATGTATAACTTCCATCGTTGACTTTTTAGTCACGAATCTAAATTATCTTCGGTTATCTTGGTCTCATATCCTTAATATTTTTCTATCACTCTTTCCTAAGCTCAAACGATTGAACAATTAAAATGAACTCAACGGCCGAAGGAAGAGCTTATGAAAGGTTATCGTACAATGAAGTAGTAACTTTTCTTTCTCTCTTTGAACTAGTAGTTATATACATATTAAAATTACCGATTGTAGCAACATTTGGTGCAACATATTTTTATTATAATGAACTTGCCCTTCATATGACTCATTAGTTTAATGCCTCTATAATTAACACAATTTTGTATATCTCCTTGGTTTTTTTTTACCAAGACGATTAGAGTACTGAACATTTTCTTCATTTTCAATGTCAAAATAACTTTGTAAGCTATTCAATACTCTATTTCTCTAGACATTTCCATTCTTGTATTTGAATATCATCCAGTCTAACCACTTTTCCATTTTGCATCACATTTAATGTTTGTTCTATTTCTGAAGTTTGAAATCTCCGATAAAAATTTAAATTTTTATACTCTTGTTAGTGGAATAAAACTTGGTTGTTGTTGCTGTTGTTGTATACCCTTGGTACTTCAATTTTCTAAGCTAAGTTGGTCACTTAAATTTCTATTAAAAAGTTAATGAAAATACCTCTATCATCACTCGTTTATTTCTCCATCCTTCATTAATATACTATTGAATTCATCTTTATTGCATTTTATTTGAGTAAGATTCTTTGTTTTTTTTTCTATCTCCCTTTAGCTATTGTATATTCCCCCTCTTTTATATTAAACTATCGATACAAGTGTTTAAAAGTTTCATTTATGGCTTCACTCACTGTCTTCTTGGCATTTTTTTTGGCTGCTATATAACGTTTTTAATTTTTCTTCGTTCTTACAATTATACAATAACTTGCTTTTTGTTTTTTTTCCCACTTTCTCTTGTACTTATTTCACTACCAAGATTTTTTATTTAGTGGTGTCATCTTTTGACTTGTTGAATACCTTGGTCATTGTTTTCAAATTTGATGTTATCTTATCCTATGTCATAGTTAAGTCGCCATGTATTTCTCTTAACACTTGTGCTCCTACTCTCTCTTTAAAGATGTTTTATTTTCCATCCTTTAACTTCCACGACCTAATCATAAGAGCCATACATGTTTTCTTTCTATTGATTCATGCTTGAGGTGCGTATCTAACACCACTAACGTACGATAGGTGATTAAGTTTTCTTTAGAGATGACATTGTAATCTTTATAATTTTTTCTATTCTTCTTCCTATTCATAAGAAAGTCAATTTGCGACATTATTTCCACTTTTGAACGTAAACAGATATTCTTCTCTTTTATTGAAAAACGTATTAGCTATTATAAGTTCATATAAGGGTAGTTCAGTGCATGAAGTTCCCGCCAATATGGGGTCCCAGGGAAAGGTTAGGCTACATTAGGTCTATTGTACACAACTTTACCTTGTATTTTGCAAGAGATTATTTCAGCAACTCGAATCCTTGACCTCATGGTCATGTGGTAGCTATTTTACCATTGCACCAAGGCTCCCTGCATATTAGCTATTATAAGTTCATATACTATTGTGAAATCCAATGACTTTTTTTTTAAAAAAAAATTTCTTAGTCTACAATCATGACCCTTTTGTACCTTTTTATATTTCTCATTTCTTATTCCTACATGCCCATTTAAATCTATTAAAATTCTCGTTTGTTAAATTTTTTATTTGGTGACTTTATTTGATTTTAGTTGAGATACATATATGCTAATTATATTAATAGTTTTTTTCTACCACTATCTTGAGAGTTATAATCTTATCTCCCCTCTTAATTACACCTAATTCTTTGTCGCCAAATGAACTATCTAGAATAATACTTGCTCTATTCTTTATTTTACTCTTTCTTGTGTGCAATCTAATTTCTCTATCATCCCCCTGTCTATTTTGTCTCTCGTAAGCCCAAAACATTAATTCTTCTTCTAATCACAACAACTTTACTACAATGGGGCAAGAGGTTAATTTCCGGCGGGCGTATGCCCTTGGGGTAAAAAAATACCCCTCCCACTCTCTAGTCACTTGGCGGTCAGTTATAAATTGACTCCGTGATTTACCTCTCTTCATATAACATGGAGACAGACTGTGAGGGACGCCTAAGGTGAGCGTAATTATCTTTGCTACAATCTACTACATCTATTGCTTTACCAGTGACCGTTTCGATATTTTATGTTCCAAATAAGGATTGAAATATTGAGCCGGTTGAAATGGGCGAAATGTTTCCTTTCGCCCAGCACCAAGCCCGGTAGCAGCTGTGGAGGTATCACGCAAACCTTGCGGTCGTCGCAAAAAGCTTGCCTAAACCCTGCGGCTGCGTTGGAGGGGTCACGCGACCCCAGCGGCAGCGCGGGAGGTATTGATGTCACATTTTTTAATTAAAACTAAATGAAAACTGAATTTAGGTTTATTATCTCAATCAACTCCTAGCTATGATCGGGATAATCCAAATGGCTAATTAAACCCTAATAAAATTATCTAATTAATTATATATTTTATTTATTTTAATTCTAAAAATATATAATAAATTTTATTTATTTATCTCTTAGCTATGATATTATTATTTTTAATGGATCCAATCAACCTAGCCAAACATATTTCTTAAAAACCTAATTAAATTATCCCATTAAAATATATAAAAATTCTAATAAAATTTTATATATTCCTAAACCCTCCGTGGGGGTCTGCTGCGACGACCTTCGCGGGTCATTTTAAAAAGTTTTTTGGTTTAATTATTATTTTTTTTTTTTTAAAAATATGCATTTTTTTATAAATAAACTATTATTAATAATAGTTATAAAATATTAAAAATTATTTCAAAATTTTTAAATAATCTAAAATTGTTTAAAAAATATAATTCTTATACATTTCAAATATATTTTTTTAAATTAAAATTTACAAATTCTTTTATTTTTTTTAATTTTCAAATTATTTTTAGTTTTTCAAATGATTTTATAATTTTAAATTTTGAGAATTACTTATTTTTTAAAATAATTTTTATAAAAATTTAATCGGTATTATCTTATGAGATAATATTGAAATATAAATTCAACATCTCAAAAATATAAAGCATATTTAATAATCAAATATTAATAAAATTAATATACATTTATATTTAAAATTTAAAGAAATACCGAAACTATGTATACGATTTCGAAATCGTATCTTTCCAATCCAGGATCGAAACCTTGATACAGGTCGAGATTTTAAACCGGTTCCAAATCTAAGATAATCGAAATTCCTATACTATTTGTTCTTATCCAACTTAGGTTGTAAAAACTCTTGCATATTTAATACGATACCCAAATTTTCATAGAGATGTAGTGATCCTTCCTGATACATTACATTGGATCCT
The DNA here is from genome assembly GCF_018446385.1 of Zingiber officinale. Taxonomy (NCBI): domain Eukaryota; kingdom Viridiplantae; phylum Streptophyta; class Magnoliopsida; order Zingiberales; family Zingiberaceae; genus Zingiber; species Zingiber officinale. The sequence continues at coordinate 61,052,682 of NC_056000.1, read as the reverse complement.
ACAATGCGAGGAACAACATAACATTAATACAATAGTTTGATGAATCCATTTATAACATTTGTCTTGTCCTTGTTTGATATTGGTTGACAATCTAATGCAATAGTTTGCAATGCACAATTGTTTGAGCATTATAATAAAAAAAGTTTAAAATTTAATTGTTTGCCCATTTATAATACTAGTAAGTTGGTTAATAAACAAGGTTTATCACCTGTAATTGTTGTTACATACTCATTTATTCAGGTACTCATAAACTACTCACTCACTGTATGGCAGGTATTGGTACCCAATGGGTATCCTCTTAATTAAAGGGTGGGTTGGGTATGAATTTTAACATTTAGATTTTTGGGGGTACTTAGTGGGTCAGATTGCCAATTAATTAAATGAGTATGGGTACTACGGAAAATTGCAATACCCAACCCATTGCCATCCCTCTTATCCCCTTGCTGAATTATACAAAAGGTTGCACCCTATTAATATTCATATCAACTTTAATTACTTTTTATTACGGGTTTACCTATTGGGATTTGCTGACTTGTTTGCTCTAGATAATCTGTTTTTGTGATCTAGAAAGTTTTGGTGGGATATATCAATACAGTTTTAACATAAATTAATACAATGAATGATCATTGTATCTTAGCCAAACTGTCAAAAATTTATATAGTTAATAAACATGTTGATGGTACAATTTCAACTGCTTGAATATTACTACTGATATAACAAGACATGTAGTTTTTTAATATATATATATATATATATATATATATATATATATATATATATTCACATTTTGCACCACCTAGCCTTTTTGTTTTCCATCTGACTTTATTTTATGTTGACACCCCTAATTTGGTCTGATATAGTTGATCTACTTCTGCCAGGTGACAGCATGTAAGCTTTGGCGTCAAGTTGGAGAGTCTTTTAAACCTCCCAAGTGAGACATCCTTTACCTTTTACATGTATCAGTTTTGTTACTTTAAGACAGTTAATGGATCGATAAGTTAGAAGACATTAACTGATTATTTGTTTGATTTGGAGGACTGATGTTATTGCATATGAGAAAGTCACATTTTTCTAATGTTATCACATGAAGTAGCTGCCTGTTGTAAAGTTCTGAAAAGAAAAATCTTTGAGCATTAGTTGAGTGTTGTAGTTTTTCAGTATCAGCAATAAAAACTGGAAAATTGAATAAACAGACGGAACATCAATTTCGAAGTATCAGTTTTTTTTTTTATGATTCTGTTAGCTATGACTTCCCACTTGAGTAATATTTTTGCCAAAGAAAATGGAACTGAATATTATTTTTAATTGTTTTAAACTACTTTAATTTATTTTCATGTAAGGTAATGCTGAAAAGCATAGATGCATTTATCCTCATTTAAATGTCTTTGTTTGTTTGACCTTCCTTTGAGGAAATATGAATGGTGTTATACTAACCCACAAGGACAACAAAGCTACATATTTGTTTAAGTTCTTTGTTGCTGCACTGCCTATAAAAGTTTTTTTTTTGTTAAGAGATGACAATTCTGTATTAATGAATGTCTTATGCAGGACTTGTACAACCATTTCTTGGTCATTTCGAAATTTTTATGAGAAGGTAATTGTATTTGAACTAATGCTTACATCATATGTGATCATATTTTCTCAACATTTTGCCATCTACGTTGAAATCAGGCTTTTCCTACCTAGGGGCTGAGTAATGAGCTTGATGAAATTGTTGGTTATTTATCTGGTCTATATTTCAATATTAGAACCTTTCACTTCAAAATGAAATTGATGTAAACTAATGTTTGCGGCTTTGGTTTTACAAGTAATTGTTAGCATTAAGCTAGATATTGTATTTTTTAATCTTTATAATAAGACCAGTGAAAAATATAGGGAAAAATTGAAAGATTTGCGTATGATTTCTACTGAGTAAGAAACTTATGATCATAGTTATTAAAATCAGGAACAATTCATGACTTGTTCCTTAGATATGATTCATTTCACATATAAAATGATATGGTTCGTACATGTGAATTGGAAGTGAAAAGAACCATGATGAGTAGTTTGATACCATACAATTCAATATGATGCGATACCAATCTTGTTATACGAATCTATAAATTAGAAGAGTATTAAAAGTTAAATCTAATCAACTGAAAATAAATCTTAACCAATTAGAAATTAAATATCCTAAAAATTAAGCGAATATATGATAAAAGAAAGAAAAATTGATGAATTTTATATTATATAATAGAAGTATAATTAAACAAAAATAAAATCTCAAAGTTGGTTTGGTAGTAACATATAAAAATACCTTGTCAGTTGAAGACATAGAATGACCTAATAGAAGTTTAAGTCTTGTTACATTAATACATAGAATGGCAATAAGTTCGAAATCGATTGAGAATGAATTAGAAGTTATATCATCTCTAGGTTGATTTCCATTTGATGATTTTTTTTATGTTAAATGCGTTTGATAAGAAAGTCTCATATTGCTCATTCATTTCAAGTCTCAGTGAAATGAAATAAATAATATTTGGTTTGAATGAAAATATGAACTTATATATTTTTATTATGAATCAACATCAACTTAGTCTATTTATTATTATGCTACTAAATGGAATATTATATTGTTTTGTATCCATCCCTGGTTAGCTTGGTTATAATTGTCCAATATTAATTGATGTATTTTTGCAGATATAGTGACATGTGATTGACTAAATTATATGTTTTATTTCTGAATTATAGGCATTTTGGCTTAGTAAATATGTGAAATAAGACATTACTGTTATTTCCTTGCTGCTAATATTTGATTATCAAGTTTATAATGGCACTCTAGAGTCAAATTGCACATCTTGCTTTGCACTTTGAATCACACTCCTAACTAAAATTTACTTTATTTGTTCTCGTAATCTGGATTATCTTCTCTCTTTTACATTTTGTGATTCATTCTTCTAATCCTCACTATAATCTTTGGAATTTCAACAGTTTTCTAATTTGAATACTCTCTTTTCTCTCCTCATTTGATTACCATATATTCTAAAATTTTACATATGCAGTGCTGGAGGATGATTAACAATTTCACTTCATTAAAAAAATTATCCTTTTACCAAAAAATGGAGACCCATGTTCCTTATATAGTACTAATTTTTTTTCCTCCTGATGATTTTTCTATAATTTAGTATGTGTTTTTCATCATCAATTAAAATACATTTTTGTAAAATAAAAAAAATGAAAACGATAACATTAATTATTTTTGACAGTTGTATGAGAGACTTTGCATTTCACACCTCATGCGAGGTGGTATGGGTTGTGCTAAAAAATTGCTCGACATTGAGTGATTTGTGACGTACTAATCAGTGTGGAGCGGAGCTATGCCTACACTGAATGCTAGATTGCGTACCTTGGTTTATATTTCCTGCATACCTATGTGGCACTGAAGGATAGAGTGATTGTGTTGTGTTATTATGTTTTATGTACCATATAATCAACATAAATCATAGAATTCTATGTTGATCTTCAATTGACAGTAATTTTTATTTACTTCATTTTCCTTCTGTTAGAATGGATCATCTGAGATTTTTTTTTTTCTTCATCATCTTTTATTTGAGTTTTCTCCATATGCAGGCGCTCCTTGAGTATGAGAAGCACAAGATCCAAACTGGTGAACTCAAAACTTCTATGATTAATCTTTCCAGTTTTGTCAGCGATGACAATCAGGTGCCATCACTTTTGCCTTGTCCGGAAGCAGTGCACTGTGACTGGATAAATTTGTCCCTATCTGTTCTTGCCAATTTCATGCCTGGCTATTCAAAATCATGCTACATTATTACACCCAATTCATAATCTAGGTCTCCCATGAAGAGCAATGATCTGTGTTGTTCACTAAGATTTGGCATTATAAAAACAACTATTACAAGCTATGACTCCCAACTATTTGGGTTCCCTAGGTGTCATATCATTTTTTGCCACATACATAGTCAAGAAAAAAAGATAGAACTACCTCGATAATGATGATCAATGATTGTCCTTTTCCGTGTTTGTTCTCTCTTGTTAACAAGATTTTCTAGAAGATTATTATAGAATTTTTGTAACTTCATTGATTTTGCTAAAGTGTTTGAGAATATTCATTCTGATAAAAGCCTTGGTTAGAGCTCATTGAAAGGATAATCCATTTGGGCCATGCAGCTTGTTGTGGTACTTGAACTCAGTTGTTAATTGTTTGGTGCTTGAACTCAGTGACTGAGCCTGATATATATATATATATATATATATATATATGAAATTGCTATGCTGCTGCGGACTTGTTGCTGCGTGACTACGCGGATCCAGGGCGCCTAGGTGGCTGCCTAGGCGCTAACCAATCGCATCAAAAATATGTTAATTGGCCAACCTAGGCGACTTTGGAGCCTAGGCAGGATTAGGCGGCTTTGGAGCCTAGGCAGGATTAGGCGGCCCTAGGCGCCGACTAATTGGTCGAATCGTCTAGGCGGCACGGAAATAGTGTAGGGTCTTCATGATTTTTTTGTTAGTTTGGGCTTTTAAATTTAAAGCCCAATTTAAAAAAAAACCTGAAATGTAACCTTGAGTTTGTGTCCGATGATGATGTTGAGTTTGTGTCCGATGAAAAACAAGTTGTTGAAAATTATGAAGAAGAAAAAGTGGAATAAATTTGTGATATTTTATTAGTTGTATAATTTTGAACTCATTTTAAATTTGATTTAGTGTAGAGTTATAGAATGTGATTTATTATGTAATTTATGTTGATACCGCAGAATCCGTCTAGTGGTGCCTAGTCCTTGCGTAGGTACCCTAGGCGCTAGTCTAGCGTCCGACTAGCGCCTAGCGAATATATATGTTTTAGCCAAATTTATCCACCTAATTGGTCACTGCCCTTTTGCTAGAGGCATGATAATGGTAACCCTTTCCTACATAACTCACTGAAATATGGTTAACAGATAAGAGGACACAAAGATGATAACACAACACTATTATGATAAATAGGTTGACTTGATCTATCAAATAAGCAGAGTTTTTGTTAATAGAAACTTTAATACTTATTTTCTTTATATAAATTCATTTTTAGTATTATTTCTAATCTTACATCATATAGAGTTTTCAATAAAAATATGAACATATATTATTTTTATATGATCTTACTTTGACATGCATTTGTAACACAATTAACATTAAATACGTTATTGGCTCTTTTATGAAGCATCACTTACATTAGTGCTTTTGTTTACTTGGAAGTGTAGACTAGAGAAAGAATGTATTACATAGAAATCAAGATCTTTTCCTCTGTGTACACATTGTAAAATAATGGGCGCATGAATTAAAAAGTCGTTTGTGAATCAACATTTTGTTATTTTTTTAAATTGGGTGGAACGAACTCTTCTTCCCTTCCGCAAACTTGTGGCCTTGGTCTTGCTCAAATCTCTTGCAGCGGCGCTGCGAGGTCGATTGTGGGGGCCGCGAGCTGCCTCGTTGCAAGATTTAGCCAGGCGGCCACCAACCGCTGTGAACTCACTGGACGTGGGATTCATTTTTTTTTCATTTACTTTCCTTTTCCTTTCCACCTTGGAATCCTTTCCTTCTTCAATCCACACCTTGAAGTAAACAGAAGCATACATCTTTTTAAGACAAATCTTAAATAGATTTTTAATCATAGGTAATTGTATATTGATATCTTTGCTATTAGGTCATGCATTTGGAATAAGTGATTAACTAGTCAAATTCAACATTATATCTGAATGAAATCACGTGTTTGAATCTTAAATCCATTTAAACTAGTATTTCCTTGGTTTAGTTCACTGGAAACTGTTAACACTGGATGTATGTTTTGATATCATTCTCAATAGTTTTAGCTATTGAGACGAAATCTTGCCAAACCAGCTTAACAGGTTCTACTTGAGGACTGTAATGTTGCGATATCATAGTTGTCATATCTCTATCCCATCTGAATGGCTAATAATTTAATAGGTTAATTGCTGCATGTGGACTACCTTTTAACTTTATACAAGTATAGTCAAAATTTAAAATTACAATAATTATGAATTGATTGTCCAAAATAGCTAGTTTAAGTGACATGTTCATGTAATTCTTTTTCTTCACTTAAACTATTAAATTTATTAATAGGAGTCATTTATTTTTTCCCCACTTTAATTATTTCATTTCTGTTAATGGAAGTTGTTTATTTTCTTTTTCATCACTTGTCTCATGCACAACTCTCTGGTCTCTTCTTTGTTGTTCGGAGCTTTCTTAAGCAATGAAATATTAGTAGATATATTCTTATATTATTATTGTAAATTATTCTTAGCCCAGAGATCTGATTACTTGATGGTATCACTCAGATTACCTAACATTTAAATGAGTTTTTATTTTTGAAAATTACCATGCTTCTCCAGTGATGGTTTAGTCGATGTGATGTTTCTAGTATCTCCTTATAGGTGGGTGTAAACCAAGCATCAGGTTCTGTTAGAGGTAAACGGGATGCTGCAGCACGAGCAATGCAGGTATGGCATACTGAGCGGCTACTTGATACTGGGGAGGCTGGGGATCCAATGGCTAAGGTATTCTCTGTCTTTTTTAGTTTTTCCCTCCATGTGCTGACTTGCTCTTTTTCTTTTTAGGACAAGAATTTTACTCCGTTTTCTGCAAAGGATAAACAAGGTTTGTTCCTGTTGCTTAAGACCCACTCTCCTTCAGAAAAGAAGATTCTTTGATTTACTCATCTATCTAGACTTTATCCAGGCAAATTGAAGAAGAGAAAGCCTTCTTCTAGTCTAGAACAGATTGGAAGAGTTGCAAAGACAGATCCTGTTAAGGCACAGTTAAGTTTGTTTTGGAATTGGGTCTTATTTCTGACTTTGTACTTAACATTGCCGATATTTGCTGTATTTTATTTTATTTTGCATGTTGATGCTTGATCAGTTAGCTTCAACCATGTTAATGTGAATTTATGTTGTATTTCTCCAGATTCCTGTTATTCCTGATTTCACTTGAATCCTTCAAAATTTTTATATGACATACCATTTTTTTCCCCGGACAACTTGGATTCAAGTATTTCACTGGTGACCCATCTAAACTGCCTGAAGATCCTTGTAGTGACCTGCTGCAACTCCTCAATGATCTCTATTGAAGTTGTAGCTTATTTAGAATGACACATGGTGTGCATTATCTCTGTAATACAAGAACACATGTAGTCTCCTTCATGTGCGGTTTGCTTTGTCCGTGCATGGCTGCAAGCAGTCTCCTGTTCTTTGTGATCAAATCCCCCTTGTCGTGTCTCTCTTTTGCATGCAAAAAATCACCTCTGGCATCATCAGCTAACACCCTTGATGTTGTTTTTTCTGCTACCTGTTCATACTTCAGTTGAAAGCAATCCCCTTCTTCCTCTTTCTCTTGACAAATATCTGTTTTCCTGCTTTTGACAATGATCTTGCTTAGAGGGCTCTTCTCATCAGGAAAAAAAACATATATCTGAATTGCTTTGTTTAAATTAAAAAAAAGTTTGTGAACAAGCAAACTTTCAGGGGAATGATTCTATGTACTTCTCTGGCATGTTAACGATGAATTCAACCATGGTTGGGCTCCGTGCCATCATTGAACAGGTGTATTGTGATCACAAAATCTGTGTTACGTTTGATTTTGTCTCAACTGTTTGAGTTTGATGAAGTCAGTGTTCTAAGTTTAATTGATTTGCAATTGAAAGTTCTTATAGGAGTTTATCCATTCTGGACTAACATAATAGGACTTGATTTGCTTGAATCAGAGTCATTCTATTAAGGAATCTTATTTCTCCACTCAGAAGATGTTATGTTGGGTTTTCTTTATGCAGAGGAGATGTAGTGGTTGCTGATGTAGGTGCTCCTGCTGACTGGGTGAAGATAAATGTACGAAGAAATGTAAGTTCATGCTGTGTAATTGTTTGCTTGTCTTTATCATCAGTTTTATTGGATCTTTTCTCGCACGGAGAGATAGTTGAATCAACTAACAATGGCTTATAAGTAGCCATTTTGTTGCACTCTTTATTGTTAATTTTGATTTTTGCAGAACGAGTTCTTTGAAGTCTACGCGCTAGTTCCTGGACTTTTGCGTGAAGAGGTACAAGATGCCATTCTTCTCATCATTCCTCAGCCATCTTTCTGAGCTTCCTGATTTGAAATCCTTTGTGTTTTGTGTGATAAGTCATTTTTCTTTTTGTTTCGGTGTGTTTAGGTTCAAGTTCAGTCGGATCCTGCAGGTCGTTTGATTATATCCGGTGAGCCAGAGCATCCTGATAATCCCTGGGGTGTGACCCCTTTTAAAAAGGTTGGTATAAATTAAGTTCTATGCTTTTTCTGTTTTCTCCTTAACCTTTGTTTCTGTCAACCTTGCCGCTAGATTTGTGTTTTTGGTTTCAGTCGTGCCCTAATTTCAAAAATCATGGGTCGGATGAATTTACCTGTTTATCTTTGTTTATCAGAATTTTGATGTTATATTTCATTATAAGTTGTTATTTCCCCAATATCTTATCCACGGTACGATTAAATTCAAATCAGTGCCTAAAGATTAAGTGAGCAATCGACAATTTCTATGGACAATGATCCATGTGTTTGATCTATGGCTCATAGGTAATAACACTGCCTACTCGGATCGACCCATATCAAACATCTGCTGTAGTCACCTTGCACGGCCAGCTATTTGTTCGTGCGCCCATCGACCTCTCAGATGCTTGAAGCTCAAGATATCGCCGTCCTCTCAGATCACCTCTTCATGTAACTGTCTAATATATGAAAGAAACTGGGCTGCTTACTACAGGTTTCACATTTGTTTATATTCTCCGGTCATCTAAATCAGTCTAATGATGAGAAATCTTCGGCTATCCGAACTGGTGTCGTCGCTCGGAAAGGGTTGTCTTTGGAGTTTCTCGAGCTCCAGTTTGGTTCATAGGCTGCAGGTGAAGAGTGAAGATTTTGCCTTTGTGTCACTCCTCTAACGTAGATGTAGTAATGTAGTTATGATTATCATTGCGTTGCTGTATTCATCATCAGATGTCCTATTTGTGATTGTCATTGTAGAAGATTATTAGAGGCTCTTGAGTCAGCTCTATTTCTCTCATGTTCTTCCTAGTTTGTGTTAATCTAATGGATTGGCTGATTCTGTTGCATGCATTTAGTGGTGCTATTTTGGCGTTCTAGATGCATCGGGATTCTCGAATGAGGGATAGGTAAAAATCAAAATGACATCTTATTTATTTATACTATTTTTTTTATTGAAATCATAAAATAAGACGCTTATTTTTGACTTATTATCAAAATGACATTTCATTTTTCTTTCGTACATTTTATTTTTCAAAATTACTTCATCTTCCTTTTGTACATGTTATGTTTTGAATTTTTTTTTTTGATTTTATTGTAACAATTATAAAATTATAATCACTACCTAATTATTAGCGGTTACAATTTCAGTTATGATATAATGTTGATTAACATTTATCAGAAATAAATTGTCCGTGGTATTTTAACAGTGATGATTTTGTGATTGCTATAATATGGTGCTGATTTATATTGTTATTAGTAATCTTACTATTTTATTAAAAATTTCCCTCTTTACTAACTAACTTTGGTGAAACTTAAAATGAATTTACGTTAATATTTTTTTTTCTATTTACATTAAAAATAATTTCAAAGTTTATTAGTAATTTCACAAGCGAAATAATAAGTGATTTTGAGTTCGAGATTCAGCTATTTTATATTAATATGAATTTTTTTCATCATTAATTTTTTTTTGTTGTTTTATATAAAAAATATAGTTATTTTTAGTTCCACATCTTAGAATTGATAACACTATTATCAAAGAAGTTTCTATAAAGATTTTAGGTCGACAATGTTAAAAAATATACTTTTCTTAGTTTTTTTACTAAGAGAAGTATAATATTAATTTAAATTATTTTTTTTTCATAGAGAAGCCGTAAGGGTAACACTTGAAAATCCAAACAATTCAGATTTTCAAAAATCTAAATAATTTAAAATTTCAAAAGTCAGGTACTTTACCCTAACTCTACTTTAGTATTTTAATATTAAAATATTTTAATTAATATAATTTCATTATAAAGGGTATATTACACACGCGACTTTATTTCGACTATAGAAAATATAGAAAAAGAAAAGGACTTTTCTAATCCTAGTAATAATTCAAATACTTATTACGATTTATCTTCCTTGTCCCAAGCATATGTATTTTACAAAATATCACAAACCCAATTACTTAACAACCATCACTTTAGCACGATCACTAGTTATTATAATAAAAAATAAAAATAATGTAGTGACGTGGGATGAAAACGTCTTTGGATAATAATTTTAGAAGAAGCCTCTTTGATAATTTTAATAAAAAAAAGATGTTTTTTCATATTTTTATATATAAAAAAAATCTCATTGGATTAAAATATTTAAATCTGTAAAAGGAAATAAAAAAACCAATATGCTTTATTGTGATTACATGGAGCATAATGCCAGCATCAGGCGAGGTAAAATCGATCAAAAATAATTAACGGGGTCTTTTCTTTAGAGTTTAAACCATTAAACGATGTACGGTCACCAATAAGTATACTTATCCTAGATGGTAGAAAGGTTATACGTTGATCGTCCCATGTGATTCATCTCATAGTCATTTATAGAGAGAGGGATAAATGATGGATGATTTTATCACAGTGATTATTGAACGGGAGGGCAAAAACCTAGTAATTATTTTGCTACCATAAATTGACTCCTAAACCGTATGGTGACAATACCCTATTCAATGACTATCTGCTTGTCTCATGAGTACATATACTTATCCATTCTAGAATAAAAGGTGTTCACATATTGACGAAATTGATATATGCACGGGTAGTGACTCCAATAGATCTTAAAATTAATTTGATGTAAAATATTTAGTTGGGTGTCTCAAACTTTCCTATATAAAAAATCGCTCTATTAGGACAAATGTCTTGATAATTTATCCCTTTCTGAAGAGTATGAGGATCTGAAGGAGTCATTAAGATGTCAACTTCATCTGTTTTAATAAAATGAACAAAAAATCTATTTTTTTAAAACCATCAGAAGACCTCAAAATATTTACCCATATGCTTGCTTATAATAAAGCTTTTCACCGAACTATATAAGAAAGTTTTTGAAATATTTAAATCACATATTCTAATTTTAAACTTATCAAATCATATACCCATGTTTACCCCTATTACTATTTCTAGTTGACTACTGCAATTGTAGTAGTTGAATTGATTAATTTAACAATTTAAAAAATTGATCAATTTGTATTTAAAAAATAATTACTCTCAATATAGTAAATTAAATTGATGTTTAGGGGTATTTATATAATCAGAAAAATTAGACGAACATATATGAACTGATTTTTTGTCATTCCGAGCTCTCTAGACATATCAGCTAAATTCAATCAAAATCAACTGATGAACCTAGAGAGCTCGTAATGACATGAGATCAGATTCTATGTCTTCGTCTAATTCTTTTAATTATATAAATGCCCTCAAACATCAATTTGATCCACTTTATAGAGAACAATATTTTTTTGAACACGAATATATCTGAAAAAAACTAATTTATGTTTAAAAAATCACTGCTCTAGATATATTGGGTCAAATTGATATTTAAAAATATGAATATAATCAAAAGAATTAGACAATCTCATAAGACATAGTTTCACGTCATTCCGAGCTTTTTAGATTCATCAATCGATCTTGACCGAAACTTTTTAGGTTTATTCAGTAAAAATCGATTGATAAACCTAGAGGGCTCAAAATGACATAAAATTGTGTCCTATAAGTTTCTCTAGTTCTTATGATTATTTTCATGCTCTCAAATATTAGTTTGACTAAATTGTTGAGAGTAGTATTTTTTAAACATGAATTAGATTTTTTGGATGCATTTATGTTCAAAAACTCACTACTCTCAATATAGTGTATCAAATTAACGTTTAAGGACATTTATATAATCAAGAGAACTATACGAACACATAAAATAGTATTTTACGTTAATTTGAGCTCTCTAGATTCAGCATCCTGTTTTGGCCAAAACTTTTTGGGTTCATTCGACCAAAATCGGTTTTGGCCAAAATCGCTTAGAATGACGTGAAACTAGGTTCTATGTGTTTGTCTAATACTTATGATTATATCCATGCCCTTGAACATCAATTTGACCGAGTATATTAATATCAGTCATTTTTTAAGCATGGATTAGATTTTTCGAACACATTCATGTTCAAAAAATTACTACTCTTAATATAGTGGGTTAAATTGATATTTGAGAGTATTTATATAATTAGGAGAATTGGTTAAAATTGACTGATAAATCTAGAAAGCTCAGAATAATATGAAACTAATTCCTATATATTTGTCTATTTCTCTTGATTATATAAATGTCCTTATATATCAATTTGACTCACTATATTAAGAGCAATGATTTTTTGAATAAAAACCGCTGATTTTTTAAAAAATTGTAAAATTAATTGATTCGACTGCTATGATTATAGCAGTCGACTGAGAATAGTAATAGGGGTAAAAATAGAATTGGATACATAATTTGATAATTTTCAAATTATGATAAGTGATTTGGGTATTTCAAAAAAAATTCAAGGAAAAAATATACTTACAATAAAACCCAGTGATCACAACTCGAAATCAGAAAATGATGTACGGTCACTAGGAGATATACTTATCGTGTTGTAAAGTTGAGGGACACACAATCAAAGGATGTTGGACTTTGGGTCGTCCGTCGCGAGCGCTTTTTGATTTATTCTGATGACTAGTGAAAAAATTCTATGTGTGTGTCTATATATATATCCTGCATATTTTTTAGTGATCCTCGTAGATTCAGACACCCGTGTGTAGCCTGGATGCCCAAATTTCCTAAAGGTGTGGAAGCTAAAAAAACCCGAGTTGCTCTGTTGTAAACCATTCGTTATGCACTTATGCACAACACTGGTTCAGGCATCTAGAATGAATTTAGGCGCTTGAATTCATTCCACACTTGTTTAATTTTTTTGTTTTTTTTAGGTATATTATATGTATTTAGGTTCAAGATTTTAAGATTTAGGAGTTGAGTTATAATGAGTTTGAGTCAATAAGATTTTTTCTCTAGAATTCAGACTTCCCTCTTGGGTTATAGTATTCAAGATTAAAAAGTTTAGATATTCATGGGGTATATTATATATATTTAGGGTTTAAGATTTTAGGATTTAAGGGTTGGGTTATATTAAAATTTTAAGATTTAAGGGTTGAATTTAGAATTTAGCTAATAAGATTTTTCCTTTGAGGTTTAAGTTTTCCTATTGCGTTATAGTATCTAAGATTAAAAATTTTAGATACTCATGGGATATAGTATTCCTCTTTTTTAAAAAAAGTTGATATATATATTGTGCAGGATATTATATATATATATATATATATATATATATATATATATATATATATATATAATATCCTGCACAATTTATCCTGCATAACGATGGACGACATCCAACGTAGATTCTCTAACATGGGCCAGAATGATTTTTTGTATTTTCCTCTCTCATATGCATGCAATTCTCTTCTCTCTCCTGTATACAAGGTGGTGTTGGTTTGTACAAACCAACACCAAGATGATGTTAATTTGTACAAACCAGCACCAAGATGGTGTTCATTTCTACAAACCAACACCAACACCAACACCAATGTAGGTGTTGATCTTTAAAGATCAGTACCAGTGTTGGTGCTGATCTTTAAAGACTAGCACAAGCTAGCATCATGTTGGTTGGTGCTGATTTGGGCACACAACGATGTTGATGTGTGTAAGCTGTGTTAATTTTTTAAAAAAATAATAAAAAAAGGGAGCATATTTGGACTTCGGAGCACTACAAAAATCCCTAGAAGTTGGAATGAGTTCAATCAGAGTTATCTAGGTATATCAATGGTTTTGACCAAAACCATTAATGGATCTAGGATATTTGAATATTTAAAAGTTGACATATAATGGAAGAGGGTAGTGCAATAAAGGTATTTATGATGTACATGCCTGGTTTCGACATCTGGACGATAAGTTATGTATATGTGACAATTATCTTAAAGTCATACATTTTGAAAACTTTCTGATCACTGCGGTTAATGACTTCAAGTTGATATCTCTGGGCACATATAGACTCTGATGCATTTCAGAAACATGTAGCATTTGGAATGAGCCTAATCGAGTTATTTAGGTCTATCAATAGATTTTGACCAAAACTCATTAATAGACCTATGATATTTAGATTTATAAAAGTTGACATATAATAGAAGAGAGTAGTGTAATGAAGTTATTTATGATATTTATGTTTCGTTCTGGCATCCCTAAGATAAGTTATGTATATGTATGCATCATTTGTCTGCTTTTGGAGATCATAACTTTTTACTCGGATATCAGAATGAGGCATAATTTTTTAAAATTAAAGCTCATTCAAAGATCTATATTTGTTATGGGTGGAACCAGTAGGGATCCATTATTTAAAGTATTTTCAAAGAAATTAATGAGTTTTGGTTAAATTCATCGATGGACCTAGAGAACTTTAATTGGACTCATTCTAAGTGCTACATATTTCTGAAGTGCTTCTGAGTCTATATGTGTCTAGAGATATTAGTTTGAAATCATTAACAACAGTGATCAGATAATTTTCAAAGTATATAACTCTAAGGTAATTGACACATACACATAACTTATTGTAGGGATGTCAGAACCAAACATGAAATTATAAATACCTTCGCTACACTATTCTCTTTCATTACATGTCAATTTTTTTAAAAAAATTTCAATCCTCTAGGTCCATCAATGAGTTTTGATTGAAATTCATTGATAGATCTAGAGAGTTCCAATTGAGCTCATTCTAACTCCTCCGCTTAGGTTCTTTCCAACTCATGTTAATTTCTAATGCTATGAAGTTCAAATATATTATTTTTTACTTTTTTTTTAAAAAAAAAATAATGCCTATAATGATGATGCTGATATTTAAAAATTAGTATCACAGTGACAATTGTATGTATATAAAAGGAGAGATAAAAAAATAAATTTAATTAAAGAGAAAAGTGAAGAGACAAAATGTGACAAGAGGTGAAGCGTTCATCTGGTCGCCCGGTTAGTACGAATATGTAGAAGATAAATTATGATGATTGAAAAGGTAAGTAAATGAGGGATGAATTATTTAAGGTACAGGAATTTATATCCCATAACTCTAAGATTCCATTCCAATATCTTATATGGTAAATAATTATTTATTTATCATCTCAACTATGTCTTGTGAGAGTAAACAGATAAAAGTTAGTACAGGTATGCAAAAAGTCAGCCAACAAAGTGTAAAATTAAAATAAAGTACGTCTTTGATAATTCCAACGTTGGATGACAATCCAAACTGCTCCATTTGAAAATTTACAGCGAAATATTGTTGTGTATTTGATCACTTGATGGACTAACCATTTACGTCAAAATTTAATGTAGAAATTTTTTTCTCTCTTCTACCTTAATGAAATAAATAAATATGGAGCCTTATTATTTTTTTCTTCTATCGGACGTAATCCAACTATTATGTAAAAATGCATTTATGTCAGTAAAACTGAATTTTATAATAATTTACCCAATATATATAAATCTTATATCATGTCATCCTGATGTAATCAAACCCATCCATCCATAATTTGTAAAATCACGATTCAGATCGTAGGATCATACAATCTTATGATCTAAAAATCCAAAATCAATCCAGGATCATGCAGAATCACTTTTTGCAGTAGGATCACAGCAGGATCGGTAGGATCGGAATAGAATCGATAGGATCGGAACAAGATCGGAGCAGAATCGGAACAAGATTGGTGGAAGCTTTGAGAGATCATAACTTTTGACTCGGATTGAACCACAAGACCTATAATATATCAAATCAAAACTCTTTCAGAGATCTTTAATAAATTTCAAAGTTTATCCTTAACCACCCTATTTCAAACCCAAAAAGTATCATTTAAATCCTTTTCAGATATCTAGAAGATTTTATCTTTTTTTTTATTATCTGCTTTTCATCTTATTATGGTTTTAAATTATTTAAACATATGTTTAATTATTTTTGAGTTAGTTTTTTATCAATAATATTTTGTCATTTTTTTTCTCCAAAATAATGAGTTTATGGATGTCTATTGTCTAGTATTGTGTGACATCAACCAGTGGATATCTATTGTCTAGTATTGTGTGACATCAACCAGTTTTTAGAAGATTATTTCTGGCATTTCAATAGCTTATGTTATATACGTTAGGTGTTTTGTTGGCATTTAAATTGAATTATCTTATAAACCAAGGAAATATTTTTGACATTAATGTGCTATTATTATTGTGTTAATAGAAATTTTATATTCTTTCATTTATGATATGAAAATATAAATATTATTATTATGTGAAAATGATAGTTGAATTACAAGTTAATTTAAATTTGTACGTGTAGTAATGTAATTTGAGGTGTTGAGTGTAAATGATTATATATATATATATATAATTAGTTATTTATTTATATGTAAATGAGTTTTTTATGTATTTTTTCTAATTATTAATCATGTATGATAAGAGTTTAAGAGTTTTTGGTAGGATCGTATGATTTTACGATCCGATCCTGATCCTAAATCGATTCTACATAGGATCACGATTCTACAAACTATATATCCATCAGCTTCATATATATATATATATATATATATATATATATATATATATATATATATATATATATACTTGGGAAAATTAGAATCTATATCCAAAACTCAAGGATGGGTGAGTTTGATCTATATCCAAATTTTTAAATTTCATTTTAAAATATTGATTCCATTCCCATCAATCAAACATAAAATTTAGGAATAAATACATTTCCTCATTCCCAAACTTCCAAACCAAACACCATCAGATTTCACTCCAATATCTTATATGATAAATAATTATTTATTTATCATCTCAACTATGTATGTGTGAATAAACAGATAAAAGTTATTACAGGTATGCAAAAAGTCAGCCAACTAAGTGTAAAATTAAAATAAAGTACGTCTTTGATAATTCCAACGTTGGATGACAATCCAAACTGCTCCATTTGAAAAATTACAGTGAAATATTGTTGTGTATTTGATCACTTGATGGACTAACCATTTACGTCAAAATTTAATGTTGAATTTTTTTTCTCTTCTACCTTAATGAAATAAATAAATATGGAGCCTTATTATTATTATTTTTCTTCTATCGGGCCTAATTCAACTATTATGTAAAAATGCATTTATGTCAGTAAAACTGAATTTTATAATAATTTACACAATATCTATAAATCTTATATGATGTCATCCTGATGTAATCAAACCCATCCATCCGCTTCATACTCGAGTAGAGTATATACTTGGGAAAATTAGAATCTAATTACAACATTAACAAAAAAGTCCAAATAAAACTAGAAATTACTCTCAGACTGCAAGTCACTGTCAAACCAACGGGAGGCAGTCATCCCCTACCCTCTTCCAACGGTCTAGATTCCATATTTCCCTTAATCCAACGGTACACAACCCGTCTTCCTCGTCCTTTTATTCCCTCCAATCTCTCCTTCCTCCTCTCGTTTCCAATCCAAATCTCAAAGCGGAGGAACCGGAGCATCAGAGACTGAGAGAGTGCCATGGCCGCTTCGTCCTCCGTGAACGCCGCCCGCGCTCTCGCCGGATTCGCCGTCTCCAGCCACGGCCCCCCCTCCGGCGCGGCCCATTCCGACCGCCTCACCCTCCCCGCCGGAGCCTTCGCCCTCAGCTCCCTCTCCAGCCGCTCCTTTTCTTCCTCCCATCGATTTCTCCGCCAGGCGCATCCCGCATCTCGCCGAGCGGCGGCATCGGCGCCGATCAGGGCCGCCGCGGTCGAGACACTCGAGGCGACGGTCACCGAGGCTTTCGTCGAGAAGTCAATCAACACCATACGGTTCCTCTCCATCGACGCCGTCGAGAAGGCGAACTCCGGGCACCCTGGCCTCCCCATGGGGTGCGCGCCCATGGGTCATATCTTATACGACGAGGTCATGAGGTACAACCCCAAGAATCCCTACTGGTTCAACCGTGATCGCTTTGTGCTCTCCGCCGGCCATGGATGCATGCTCCAATACTCCTTGCTCCACCTTGCTGGCTACGACAGTGTCCAGGTCTGCCATTTGATGCCTTCTTAAATTTTTCTTCCAGATTATGTATTGATAACTTTGCCATTGCATCATCTAGACTGCGCGCCTGAATCATTTTAGGTGATTTTGTGTTGAATCCCCAAAAATGCATTTTGACCTTTCTAAATTGGTTTTAGATCGAAGATCTCCAACAATTCCGGCAATGGGGAAGCAGAACTCCTGGCCATCCTGAGAATTTTGAAACAACCGGCATTGAAGTCACTACTGGTTTGTTACCTGAGAGAGTGTTTGTTCACTTAAAACGTTGATGTCTTTTATTGTTTAGGATACTGATTGGTTGTCATAAACTAATTCAGGGCCACTAGGTCAGGGTATTGCGAATGCCGTTGGCTTGGCACTTGCTGAGAGACATCTAGCTGCCCGTTTTAACAAGCCTGACAATGAGATCGTTGATCATTACACGTAAATGCATTTTGTATTCTGCACAAAGCTATTGTTCTTACAAACCTGTTTCTTGAATTCAACTAACCAGTCTACAACGTTTCAGATATGTTATACTCGGAGATGGTTGTCAGATGGAGGGCATTTCAAATGAAGTATGCTCACTTGCTGGGCATTGGGGTTTAGGAAAACTCATTGCATTCTACGACGATAATCACATTTCCATTGATGGGGACACAGAGATTGCCTTTACGGAAGATGTTAGTGCTCGTTTTGAGGCTCTTGGATGGCATACCATCTGGGTGAAGAATGGTAACACTGGCTATGATGAGATTCGTGCTGCCATTAAGGAAGCAAAGGCAGTTACAGACAAGCCCACACTCATCAAGGTTCGCTTAATTTGCTGATTTTTGCGATTGCTGTTGATTGCCTTTGAGTGTTGACAACTGCTGAATCCTTGCAGGTCACTACTACCATCGGATATGGATCACCAAACAAGGCTAACTCATACAGCGTACATGGAAGTGCATTAGGCCCGAAAGAAGTCGACGCAACTAGACAGAATCTTGGATGGCCATATGAACCTTTCCATGTACCCGAAGATGTCAAGAAGTGAGCAGATATGCAATTCTTATTCTACAGGTCAAATATACACATAATCTACACATTTGCTTACAGGCATTGGAGCCGCCATGTCCCTGAAGGTGCCGCTCTTGAAGCTGAGTGGAATGCAAAGTTTGTAGAGTATGAGAAGAAGTACCAAGACGATGCGGCGGAGCTTAAATCTATTATATCAGGAGAACTACCTGCCGGTTGGGAGAAAGCTCTTCCGGTAATGCTACATTAATTTCCGGTAATGCAGTACTATTACATTAACCTTAATTACTTTGCTTCACCAGACATATACCACTGAAAGTCCAGCAGATGCCACCAGAAACTTATCTCAACAGAACTTAAATGCACTAGCAAAAGTGCTACCTGGTCTTCTTGGCGGTAGTGCTGATCTTGCATCTTCGAACATGACATTGCTTAAGATGTTTGGTGACTTCCAAAAGGGAACACCAGAGGAGCGCAATGTTCGGTTTGGTGTTAGGGAACATGGGATGGGGGCTATCTGCAATGGTATTGCCTTGCACAGCCCTGGCCTTCTTCCATATTGTGCCACCTTTTTCGTTTTCACCGACTACATGAGAGCTGCCATCAGGATCTCAGCTTTGTGCGAGGCAGGAGTCATCTATGTGATGACACACGATTCCATTGGTCTCGGTGAGGATGGTCCGACCCATCAGCCAATTGAGCATCTGATAAGCTTCCGAGCAATGCCCAACATTCTCATGCTCAGACCTGCTGATGGAAATGAAACTGCTGGGGCCTATAAGGTTGCGGTGCTCAACCGAAAAAGGCCATCAATACTTGCTCTCTCGCGACAGAAGCTTTCTCAATTGGCAGGGACATCAATTGAAGGGGTCGAGAAGGGTGGATATATCATTTCAGATAATTCCTCTGGTGATAAACCAGATCTGATTTTGATTGGCACTGGTTCTGAACTGGAAATTGCAGCAAAGGCTGCCGAGGAACTGCGAAAGGAGGGCAAAACAGTGCGTGTGGTATCTCTTGTTTCCTGGGAGCTGTTCGAAGAGCAGACAGATGAATACAAGGAAAGTGTTTTCCCTGCTGCCGTCACCTCCAGGATTAGCATTGAAGCAGGCGCAACACTTGGATGGCAGAAGTATGTTGGGAGCAAAGGCAAGGCAATTGGGATCGACCGGTTCGGGGCAAGCGCTCCCGCTGGGAAAATTTACAAGGAGTTTGGCCTCACAGCAGAGAATGTCATTGCTGCAGCCAAATCTCTATAAAGCTGAACTTGTACAATGTTTCTCTCCCTCTGGTTCACTGGGAGGAATTAGGTTTATCCCTGCTAGTTTGAGGATAACTTGAGGTACTACGATCTGGTCGATATATATAATTGATCTCTGCCTTTTGTCCCCCTAATAAGATTGTCAAATGTTGTTCAGCATTTCATTCTCATATTTGAAGAAATGAATTTTCTTTGTTTATGCTAGCAAATGAGCATATTTGATCCTATCTGCTAATAGGATTTGACAGCTTTTTTGCAAGAACTTGGATGTGTCAACTTTGTTTGCATGTTCTTGAGTGGTTTGTTTTTGTTTTCTTTAGCAAGAAGGCACACACATGGCTTAAGATTTAGATTAGGTTTTGTCTTGACCACTCAAGGATGGTTGGATGGAATTAACCCCTTTTCTATGGCTAGGAAGGGCCTTATCTTCCCATCCCTTAATGTATATCACACAATGTGTACTCCTAGGGACTGTGTGTTTAGTAAGGCAGAGAGGGAAGAAGCTCGAAAACAAGGCCTTTTCCTCGTTTACTCAATCTCTAAGATATTCGTCTTTTTATTTATTCTTTTGAATGTTTTTTACTGTAGGATCAAACTTAAATACCTAGATTATACAATAAATAAGTAAATGAGTTGTATCAAGTTAATAGATCTATTCATGTAATATTTACAGCTTTAAAATTTTTAAATATTAAAAGTTATAATAGATATTATTTATAATGCTTAAATTAATAATTAATAATTATATTTTAATTTGGAAGATAGGACCAAACCTAAGCGGATCTTGTGCGGGCATCCAATTTAAACTTTGGATCGGATTTGTCCGGACATGTGGGTTGATTAAATGGGTAGATGATTCACCCTTTTAGTTTAAGGGTAATGTTGGTTAGAATTGGCCGGCTAGAAAGATTTTTCTTTTAATTTTTAAGATCATTATTAAAGGTATCCAAGTAATATTATATTTTATCATTCAATTATATCTTTCTCATCTATGTTCATATTTAATTTCAAAAATAAAATCTAATTAATTTTTATTAATAATACTTAATTAATTCTTTAGCTAGTTAAATTCAAATTTTGGTCAGTTAGATTTACCGTTAGTTAAAATAAGAAAAGTGATTCAATGATTGTGCCTGGGATGACTAAATGGATAGATGCAAATAGGAAATGTGGACCCATTCCATTCAACTTTATGAATTATGAGGATGAAACTTGGGCTTAAGGCTTGAGACCTTTTCAAGAGTTCCCTGAAAACATCAAAAGTAAAAATATCTACGTATCTCTCCATTATAAAAAAAAATTTAACAACTTTTCTTTATGAGTTCTTACTTTTTCATTATATTTTATTTTTTATATATAAAAAAATTTAAATTCATAATTATCAAAAAAATATTAATAATTTAAAAATAAATTATATTATTGAAATAAAAAATCTAAATAAAAAATTTATTAATTTATTAATTTAAATTAAAAATATATTTTAATTAAAAAAAAAAAGTAAAAAGGAAGAAGCAGCTCTCAGCTCTTTTTTAAAAACAAATGAGGGAGCTCCCTCCAAACTCCCATCTCTGTGTCATGTACATAATGAAAGTTTTTAAGGAGCTCTTGTTGTGAATATTCTTAGAACAAAAGTAAAGCGGTACATATGTGTATTAGCCCTTCTTGATTTAATCCTCTTATGGAGCATGGGCTTATTTGAAAATTTTAAATTGGACAGCGGCCAAATACCCACAAGAGGAAATAACATGTAAGTTTATCGTCATAGCAAAATCTTTAGGTGACATTTGATTCACTACTAGAAATCGAAATAAGAATGAGTATATCAGAGTATTATGAAATGAGAATGAGCATGAGTTTGGATATCATTCTTAAAAATAATGTTTGTGATGCGGTGATAATGAGGGACCCCACCCCCGTTGTCACGGTGGAGGTCAAATTCAAGACAGTCAACGCGTAGATGACATCGGTCAGTCAGGCGAAGCATGCTCCGATCGGGGAGGAGGCTCTGACCTGCCATCGCCTTCACTATGAAGTTAAACGACCGACGCTCGAGGGAGACGACGTGCAGAAGTCGAGCCGAGCGGCTACCCCGCTCGGCCAAACAACATAGCTTCATATGGGTAGAGCTCAATTTTGATCGAGCGGCTACCCCACTCGGCCTAGCGCATGTTTCGACAATGGCAGTGGCAGGGGAACTTCAGTCGAGCAGACTCGCAAAGGAGTATCGACGTGCTGGCCAATCGGACGAGGCACCAGAGCGACGAATCACCGGTCGAGCGACCAACCCGCTCGACCTAGCAGTGCACTCCCTCTGATATCCAGCACATCCTTTTGGAAGTTGGTGTCATTGACACCGGGCATGGACAACCAGAAGATCATACGGTGAAAGCTTCCATTGTCACTTCAAAGGTATGCTCGGCCCGTTAAGTTACTGTGTCAGAGACACTTTACTGACAAGTCTTTTCAGGAAAAACTTTGAGAAGTGTGCTCACCTTGGGAAGCGTGCACATGCGCTACCGGAGCTCTATATAAAGGAGAGTTCAAGTATCGACAGAGGTATGTAATATTCACTGTTTGTGCTACAGTCTTTTTGTTGCTCCGTCATATACTTCATCGCCGGTGATTGACTTGGCGTCGGAGGGTCGACGTCGGGAACCCCTTCCTTGGATTGACATTGACGTAGTTTGTGTTGCAGGTCTAAGCGGAGTCTACAAGCGGTCAGCGAGAGCGCCACATCCCCGGCTTTCCATCTCTTTGACTTTCAGACAGGATCATATTTGACGTCGTTTGTGGGAACTGTTAGGATGTATACTAAAAGCCTAGCTTTTGGTATAAACATTTATCTAGAAATAAGAATCACATTGATCAAATGTCTACATTTATGATAAATGTAATTGTTCAATTAATTTATATTATAGATAACATGGTGTGCGGTGTCACATACAGAAGATCATGTTATCGGTTCCTTATAAATTATAAATAGTAGCTCATGACCAAGATGGAAAGTAACAAACCATTGGAAGGTCATAGTGTAATTAGGTATTAGTTTATCTTAACTATATAATTACACTAGTACACTTAGAGTATATTGAGTAGGACCATTTGAGGTCGTTTCTTTTATACTGCCTTTATAAAGGAACAAAGACCTCAGTTATTATGGAAGTGTGTGCTCTTAATCCTAATATAATAACAAGCACATATATTTGATATTTATTTCTTTAATTTATCAATGGGTGAGATTTAGTTCAATAAATCAATAAGCCCGATAAGTTGGGAAATGATATCACTTATAGTGTGTGTTGTTGATTATAGAAGGAAACTGTGTCCTAGTGATCTAGGTTGAGAATGTCCCCAAGAGGAGCTCATAAGGATTGTCATGTTAAACCCTGCAAGTGGACTTAGTCCGACATGACTATGAAGTTGAGTGGTACTACTCTTGGAGTTAGATATTAATTAAGTGATGATCCTGTCCGAACCAGGGGTCAACGAACGCTGGGGATGTGGCGCTCCCTGCTGGATTCTCGAGTGCTCCGGCGAACCTGCAACAAAACCGAGCCGGGTGTCCCGGCGACGGCCCTCCGACGCTCAAGTCAGGCAAGAAATAGATGAAGAAGGTGGCTGCAAGATGAAGACTCGCGCGTACCTCCGGCGAAGTAAGAGGCTCTATTTATAGAGCGAGGAGAGAACTAATGCACGTTCACCGAGGTGTAGACGTGTCAGCAACCCATACTTTGGTATGTGATTGTCAAAGAGCTTACCTGACACCATACTGCTACAGTCCGAGCATGTCTTCGATGGGACAACAGGACACCCCGTTACCAGAGTAGGAGTATGACGTAGCCATGCGACTTAACGGCTGTCAGAGGGTGTTCCCTTCCTTTACCCACCGCCCGGCTAGGACATCCGTCCTGCCGACCGGGCAAAGAACGACGTCCGGACGGCCTTAATTCCCTTCGTCGGCCGGGCGGCGCGTCCCTCCGCTCGGTGATTATGTACTGTTTCATTGAGCGTCGGAACCCTGGTCCTTACCAGGGTGCTTTTTACTATCAGATGTCCCTTTCTTCCAAATCCGGTCGGCTCGTCCTTCTCTAGCGAGCCACTGGGCCCTTTGACCTCCTCGTGGCGTTGACCCCTCGTTATGGGGTTCCGGATTCTTACCACCGGATCACTTGCCTCCCCCTCGAGTCTAGTCGAAAGAGGCGAAGTCCGACTGACTGGACTGCCGATCTGACTGAGAAATGATCCGCTCGGCCAGGCATAAGGATACTCATCTGTTCGGCAGTGTCTTGCCCATGCCTTGTGCTTCTCTCGGAATCCATGTCCCATGCTCCCCCCCCCCCCCCACTATTTATCACGTGCTCTGCACACGATAAGGGGAGCTCATTAAATGCGGCCAGTAAGCAGTTGACACATGGCGATCGTGCGCTTGTCAGCGTATGGCGGTGGCGTCACTTCCAATGGGACAACCGCCGTTCGAAATGAACGACTGGATGATGATCTGGGTATCCGTGACCTGGATCGGACGGTGGACAATAATGGCGGCCGTCCATATAAAGCTCCGACCCATGTTCCTCGCCGCATTTCACCCTCCTCATTTCCAGACACCTTGCTGCTCCTTCTTTCGCCGGCCACCTTGTGCTCAGGCTTTCCGGCGACCACACGACTTATTCTGACCATCTCCCTCGCTTGTAAGACCCTTTTTCTTACTCTCGACGTTTTCTTCTTTCTGTTATTCGTCCCCTTCAGTCGGTTCCTTCCATTCTCTGCTTGAACCCTCCTTTTTTATCCCGCATTCTCGTCTTTTGATCATGACCAGCACCTCGCAGTCGGCCGGCGGCACTCCGGGTCTGTGGTATACGACCATGGAGAGCTGTTTTGACGAGGAAGACGCATTGCGTCTCGTTCGAACTTACGACCTGCCGACCGACCATCAAATAGTGCTAGCCACGCCGACCGATCGGCCTAATGAACCGCCGGCCGGCATTATTCTTTTCTTCCGAGACCAATTCCTGGCCGGACTGCGTTTTCCACCCCCTAAGTTTTTCTTAGAAATTTGCAACTATTTTCGCATTCCGCTCGGCCAAGTGGTTCCTAACTCTATTAGGCTGCTGAGCGGAGTGATAGTTTTGTTCAAACTGAACGGCATCCCCTTAACTCCAAAAATTTTCCACTACTTCTACTATCCCAAGCAAGCCGAGTGGGGTACCTTTGTTTTCCAATCTAGGATAGGCTTCGTCCTTTTTGACCACATGCCGAGCTCCAACAAACATTGGAAGGAGCATTTTTTCTATATACGTTTCCCAGAGCGGCCAACTTTCCGCACCAAGTGGCAGACGGCCATGCCCGCGCAACCGGAGCTCGGCAAGTTTAGAGGCGACGCGGACTATCTCTGTGCAGCCGAACGACTAGTCGGTCAGCGCTATCATATTGACAAGATGCTCCTTCCGGGAGTAATGCATATATTCGGCTTGTCTTCTACCCCAGCCGATCTGCCCTGTAGCATGAGTAAGTTTCCTTATCTCCCCCTTTATTATGTTCTAACTGATTTATTTTCTGCTTCTGTAGCTGAAGTCATGTGGCGCGCCAAAGCTACCGAGAGGCTCAAATTGAAGGCCGCTCAGATTGAGGCGGTGACGAGCAAGGAGGCCGCCGAACGGGGCATTAATCCGGTTGATCCGGCCGGCGAAGAAGGTGCTGGGACACCAACTGTCCCTGAAGCTTCAGACGTCCCCGCCCCTCCTGATGAGGCCGTGGGCGGCATAGAACCTCCTACCGAAGCTGTGGTGGAGGACCGCTCGGCAGATGATGTGCCGCTACGCACTCGGAAACGTCGACGCCCGGATTCCACACCCGCCTCTACATTTGACGAGCCACAACCCGAGCGGGGCGCGGATGTACCGGTGCTGTCCGGTACGGTTTCCCTCGAGAGTGCCCCGACCCCTCAGGGTTCTCCGAGGGCCAGCTCGGAGGTGCCGCCCCCCAGCCCTTCAAGAACTTTGCGCCGTATCAGGCGTTTGGGCGAGCTTCCTTCTTCGTCCACCGGCAAAGCCGATACTTCCCAGAGCGAGCCGAGCGGCCAGAATTTAATAAAGACCATTCTGCGCCTCCCCTCAGAGGCGTACATGGCTGCTGTCGATCGGCCAATGGTCCCCGAGCAGCAGATTACTCTAACGGGCCCTCTTGCACAAGCTTGGATAGATGCTCGTCGTCGAATAGCCAAGATGACTCCCGGGCAGCTTGGTGACAGCAACCTACAACAGGCCACCGGGATATGTTCTCCTTTTCTTGGTTGACCTATTCGAATTATGTTTTTAACCTGCGCACATTTGCTGGTAGAACTGGGTGGAGCAGATCGCTATTAGCGATCGATTGGCCGAACTGGAGGACGAGTTGAAAAAAGCTGCGGGGGGCAACGGGCAGTCGACGGCCGCTCTGGAGAAGGCCAAAAAACTACTGGACGCTGAACGGAAGAGGGCTACCGATTTGGCGAGCAAGGTCGTCCGGCTTGAAGCGATGATCAAGCAACGAGATAAAGATATCAAGACGGCGACCACCCGGAAGCTCCAGGCCATCGATGATATGGACCGGATGAAGGTGGAGATCAGGGGGCTGGAGCAACGCATCAAATGTTAGGACCAAAAGTAGATAGAGGGGGGGTGAATAGCTCGTCGCGTTCGCTCGTTGCTCGGCGTTGCTTGTTCCTTCAAAGATGTGCAGCGAAAAATACAGAAACAAACACACAACGCTAACACGGTTGGTTTTACTTGGTATCCACCTCACAGGAGGTGACTAATCCAAGGATCCACACCAACACACACACCCTCCACTAAATAAAACTCTCCTTTGTGGTAACTACCAAGGGCGGAGAAGCCCTACAATACTCAATACAAGAAGAGAGGGAAAGGATACAAGAAATACAAGCTTACAAGCTTACAATGAGTACAAAACCCTAACCCTAGCTTCTCTTCTTGGCTTTGATCCGCCTCTTGACTTGGAGAGCTTCCAAGATCCTTCAAGAACTGGCGATCTGAGCTTTGTGAGCGCTGTGGAGGAGTTGGCGAGAGCTCTGGAGTGAATCGGAGAAGTTGATTTTGCAGCCATCGAACGCCTGCAGCTATAAACGACGCCAACGGTCGGATCCCGATCGATTCGAGTGTTCCCAATCGATCGGGGAGGCTTTGGATCGATCCACGGATCGATCCAGAGCTCAAAGCGCTGGATCGATCCACGGATCGATTCGGCGCTTATCTAGCGAACAGCGTCCCAATCGATCCATCGATCGATTGGGACCTCTCGATCGATCCACGGATCGATCCGACCGTCTCGATCGGCGGATCGATCCACTGATCGATCCAGAGCCTGGATCGATCCACTGATCGATCCAGCACTTGATTTTTGTCCAAAACCAAGTCCCAAACATCCCAAACCAACATCCGGTCAACCTTGACCTGTTGGTATGTCATGCCTAGCATCTAGTCACTCCCTTGACCTGCTAGGACTCCCTTACCAAGTGTCCGGTCAATCCCTTTGACCCACTTGGACTTTTCTCTGTGCCAAGTATCCGGTCAATCCTTTGACCTACTTGGACTTCCCAGCACCAGATGTCCGATCCTCCTTGATCCATCTGGATTTTCCCTTGCCTGGCTTCACTCACCAGGACTTTCACCTAGCTTCACTCACTAGGGTTTTCCATCTGCCTAGCTTCACTCACTAGGACTTTCACCTGGCTTCACTCACCAGGATTTCCATCTGCCTAGCTTCACTCACCAGGATTTTCATCTGCCTAGCTTCACTCACTAGGACTTCCTTCTGCCTGGCTTCACTCACCAGGACTTTTCTTCTGCCTGGCTTCACTCACCAGGACTTTCATACTGCCTAGCTTCACTCACTAGGTCTTTCATTTTGCCCAACGTCCCAGTTAGGACTTCCCAGTCAAGTATCCAGTCAACCTTGACCTACTTGACTCTTCTTCAATCAATATCTTATTGTCAAACATCTAAACCCAAACCAAGACTCAGCTTGGTTACCCAGGTCAACCTTGACCTGAGGGATATTGCACCAACAATCTCCCCCTTTTTGATGTTTGACAATACCACAATAACACTTACAATCCCATATGTAAGTTAGGCTAATCCCATAGCCTCCTTCTTCATGCCACTAGGTAATGAGAGCATAAATTAAGCTCTTCATTCTCCCCCTAAGAGGGCAAACTCCCTCTAGGTAATGAAAGCCTAACTTACTCCCTTTCATGAGTCCTTTCATTCTCCCCCTATGACCTTCCCATAGGTAATGAAGGACTAAGCTTAACCATACATTCTCCCCCTATTGGCACACATCAACCCATCGTTGGATACACATCAACCTATGCTCCAATTCTGGGCACACTTCAACAAATCCATTTGTTGAAGACTCTCCCCCTGAAGAGTTGCTCATCGTTGTTCACAACATCACTCGTTGTGATCAACACGATAATGAAGGTCTCATACCCTTCATTTATCCTTAACTTCTCCCTCAATGTAGACAACTACCCAACCTTGAGCATTATCTACCACATGAGTGTCCACTTGAAATAATGAGGATATCCACTCCCCATTTCTCCCCATTTCAAGTTTAAATGCTCAACCTTGAGCAAGTTCACATGGAAGGTTAACCACCTTCCAAGGTTCATGAAAAATAATTTTCATGTCTTTAAAGAGTCCCTCCCCCTAAAGACATGGTGGTAAACTTCTGTCATTGCACCAACAATGACTTGGAATCCCTAAACCTTTAGGAAACCCAAATTTAGAAGTTTTGAGGTTCAAATATTCAAAATTTGAAACAACCTCAACCTAAACTTCTACTTAGTCTTCGTTAACCAATCCATCCTTGTTTTCAACATGAAAACACCCTTTGTATGTATACAAATGTATTTAAGGGATTGGAATGGTTACCTAGACTCAAAGAGGTTCAAAGATGCTGAAATCAGGCCTTCCCAAAATCAACAACTTGGATCGATTGAGTTGGGTTCCAATCGATTGAACCTTTCGAATCGATCCACGGATCGATTCAGACTCGGATCGATCGGTTGATCGATCCAATGTTCGTCGCGGGAATTGCCGTTTGAATCGATCCATGGATCGATTCAGGAACTCCAATCGATCCATGGATCGATCGGAGCTCTGATAGTTGTTGAAATTCTATTTCAGTCAACTTCAGAAACCCCTAGAAAATTCTACAAAAATCTAAAAATTATGAAATTTCGTGTAGACATTATTTAGGGCATACTTAATCATGGAAAAATAGCTTTCTATGAAAATACATCATATTTTCAAAGATTGACACAAACTTGAAAACTTGCAAAAACTTTAGTGTTTTTCTTCAAGTTTGTGTCTAACTATTCAATGGTGATTACTATCAAAAGATAGCCTTCACCAAGGTTTTCCAAAAACATTTTCAAAACCAATATCCCATCATGTTCCTTGGGCATAATGCACATGACTTGTACATTAGCTTTCCCAATGATGGGAAAACACATAACTATGTGTTTTGATGAATCTAAAACTCAAAGGAATGCACTAAATCAACATCTTGAGCTTTGTTCATCATCCTAACATCTCACTTGTATATAATATGCACTAAAACACATACAAGTCACCTTACAGGTCTTTGTGAGATGTAGATTTTGGTTTTTGCCCTAATCTAGGGATCATGCATTTTTATCTAGGCATTTTAGAAATGTTAGACATCCACCTTGGATGTCACTTGTCAATAAGTGCCGTTAAATGCCATTTGTCCTTAATTACAAGGAATTAAACTTAATGCATGATTATGTTATGGCATACATCAACAGAAAATAATTTTCAAAAGAAAATATCCTATTACTACATGATGTATGAATGTCATGACATGGTATTTTTGGATTTTTCATAATAAAACATGAATGCAAAAATAGACATGATGTCATGGCATATGATGGGCAAACAATCATGGCAAGGTTTAGCATAAATAAAATATACCTAGATTAACTATCTAAGTATCCTTAAAGTCTTAGCTAAACTTACAACTTAAACCTAGATTGCCCTAAAGTGCTTCAAGAAAATGCCAAAGCCTAAGTTTGCATTTCTTATTCCCTTGATTAATTTATGCCAATTAAAATTAAGCATATCCCTCAAATGTTGGCATATTCCATTTTTCCACAAGAGTAGCACTTTTAAATTAAGGCTCGGATTGCCTTAAATTGCCTAAGAACATACCAAAATCCCAACTTGATAGTTCTTATGAATTTCCCAATATGTGCCATTTAAGATTAAAATCAATTCTTCCACCATTAGACACATTTTACTCTTTCAAAGAGTAAGTAATAATTCCATTTCATTTTCAAAGGTTAACAAAAACCCTGAAAATGCTCCTTGAGTGTCAATTTCCTCAAAGTTGGGTTAACTACCCTTCTAATCGGAGTTGACACTCTCTAACCCATCTATGGGGTAGAGAAGATGCTCCTAGGAACCCAACACCTATTGGTGCTCCTTGGATGCTCTAGGTACTCACTAGGGATAACTTCCCTAGATACCTTCCTAGTGACCTTGTTGGGCTTCTTAGAAGCCTTGGTCACATTTTCTAGGTCAACTCTAGGGATAGCCTCCCTTGTGACCTTGTTTATGACTTTCTTAGACTTCTTAGAAGTCTTAGTCACATTTGTTGCAAAAGTACTCTTAGGGATGACTTCCCTAGTATTTTTGGCTTGACCACTAGACCTAGGGTTTGTTCCATAACTATATGGAACTCTATGGTAAGAGGACACATCCTTCTTAGCCTTTGGTTTGTATCCCA
The DNA here is from genome assembly GCF_018446385.1 of Zingiber officinale. Classification (NCBI taxonomy): domain Eukaryota; kingdom Viridiplantae; phylum Streptophyta; class Magnoliopsida; order Zingiberales; family Zingiberaceae; genus Zingiber; species Zingiber officinale. Next base: position 61,021,418 of record NC_056000.1, on the reverse strand, counting down.
AACCTCTATGGCCATTGGATGACTTTTGTACCCCTAAACCTAGGTTATGCTCATTTTGCCCTAATAGAATATTTTCCATCCTTTTTAAGGTCTTTTCCATTTTATCAAGCCTTGATCTCAAGACTTGATTTTCTATCACTAAGTCCTTAGTTTTTGGTTTTTCATTTGATCCATGAGCATTTTTATTCTTGGGCTTGTATCTATTATCCTTAGTGTTCTTGCCTAGGTTTTTACCTACATTCCTAGCCTTAGGGATAGTAGTTTTGGCATGTAGGGCCACATGCTTTTCCTTAAAGCCCTCATGCTTCCTATTCTTATGGTAAATCGCATTAAAATGATAAAAATTTGACCTAGCATGCTTTTTACCATTTTGCAAAGGAATAGGCTCAATGAAAGTTACCTTCCTTTTTACCTTGGAGGCTCCCCCTTGACTAGTGCCTCCTTGAGCCTTGACCATCTTCTTCCCCTTGGGGCATTGACTTCGGTAATGCCCTTTTTGTTGGCACAAGAAGCACACAATGTGCTCCTTGCTCTTCTTTGTCCCGGGGGTGGTCTCCTTGGGCTTCTCCTTGCCCTTTTGTGCCACTTGGTCCTTGTTCTTGGCCAAGTTGGGACACTTGCTCTTATAGTGCCCATGTTCCCTACACTCAAAACATATTATATGATTTTTATTTTTAATTGAAACATTTATACCTTCTTGTATAGGGATGGCACTTGCTCCTCCATTTGATATTTCTTGAATTTCGGAGGTGGCGCAATCTTCTTCTTCTTCACTTGACCCGGATGTAGAAGCTTCTCCTTCTTCTTGATCCGGCGTCACCAAGAATTGCTCCCCCTCAAACCTAGAGGTGGAGGCTTCATCATTTTGAATGTGAAACAAGGAGTATGCTCCCTCCTTATTCCCTTCGTTGCATTCCCTTGAGGATGAAGCTTCTTGGATTTCCTCTTCTTCGGAGGTTGAGCATCTATCAACCTCGGAATCCTCCTTTTGGTCTTGCTCCAAAGAGTCACCCTCTTTGGATTCTTTATGATCTTGTACAGTGGAGGGGATCTCTTCATGAAGCTTGGCCAATTTGCTCCAAAGCTCCTTGGCATCTTCGAATTCTCCAACTCGAGCCAAGATGTGGCTAGGCAATAAGTTGACCAGAAGCTTGGTCACTTTGTCATTTGCCTCGCCCCTTTGAATTTGCTCTGAGCTCCATCTGCTTTTCTTTAGAAGCTTGCCCTTGGAGTTCGTTGGAGCTTTGAAGCCTTCCATTAGAGCAAACCATTGCTCTATCTCCATCATCAAGAAATTTTCAATTCTTGATCTCCAAGAATCGAAGCTTGTGGATGTGTATGGTGGAGCCACCCTTGTGTCAAATCCAAGTCCATCTTGGAATTGCATCTTGAAGTTGAGCTTGATAGAATCTTGAACTTGAAGAATTTGCTCCAACTTCTTCACCCTCTAGCTTTTCTTGATATGTTTGCCCCTTCCGGCGGTGATTCCGGTGAAGAGCAACCTTGCTCTGATACCACTTGTTAGGACCAAAAGTAGCTAGAGGGGGGGTGAATAGCTCGTCGCGTTCGCTCGTTGCTCGGCGTTGCTTGTTCCTTCAAAGATGTGCAGCGGAAAATACAGAAACAAACACACAACGCTAACACGGTTACTTGGTATCCACCTCACAGAGGTGACTAATCCAAGGATCCACACCAACACACACACCCTCCACTAAATAAAACTCTCCTTTGTGGTAACTACCAAGGGCGGAGAAGCCCTACAATACTCAATACAAGAAGAGAGGGAAAGGATACAAGAAATACAAGCTTACAAGCTTACAATGAGTACAAAACCCTAACCCTAGCTTCTCTTCTTGGCTTTGATCCGCCTCTTGACTTGGAGAGCTTCCAAGATCCTTCAAGAACTGGCGATCTGAGCTTTGTGAGCGCTGTGGAGGAGTTGGCGAGAGCTCTGGAGTGAATCGGAGAAGTTGATTTTGCAGCCATCGAACGCCTGCAGCTATAAACGACGCCAACGGTCGGATCCCGATCGATTCGAGTGTTCCCAATCGATCGGGGAGGCTTTGGATCGATCCACGGATCGATCCGAGGCTCGCTCTGAGGACTCACCGGATCGATCCACGGATCGATCCAACGCTTATCGCGCGAGGGCCCCCAATCGATCCATCGATCGATTGGGACCTCTGATCGATCCACGGATCGATCCGTGGATCGTCAGACAGTCCGATCGATCCACCGATCGATCAGAGCTCGGATCGATCCACGGATCGATCCAGAGCTTGATTTTGTCCAAAACCAAGTCCCAAATATCCCAAACCAACATCCGGTCAACCTTGACCTGTTGGTATGTCATGCCTAGCATCTAGTCACTCCCTTGACCTGCTAGGACTCCCTTACCAAGTGTCCGGTCAATCCCTTTGATCCACTTGGACTTTTCTCTGTGCCAAGTATCCGGTCAATCCTTTGACCTACTTGGACTTCCCAGCACCAGATGTCCGATCCTCCTTGATCCATCTGGATTTTCCCTTGCCTGGCTTCACTCACCAGGACTTTCACCTAGCTTCACTCACTAGGGTTTTCCATCTGCCTAGCTTCACTCACTAGGACTTTCACCTGACTTCACTCACCAGGATTTCCATCTGCCTAGCTTCACTCACCAGGATTTCCATCTGCCTAGCTTCACTCACTAGGACTTCCTTCTGCCTGGCTTCACTCACCAGGACTTTTCTTCTGCCTGGCTTCACTCACCAGGACTTTCATACTGCCTAGCTTCACTCACTAGGTCTTTCATTTTGCCCAACGTCCCAGTTAGGACTTCCCAGTCAAGTATCCAGTCAACCTTGACCTACTTGACTCTTCTTCAATCAATATCTTATTGTCAAACATCTAAACCCAAACCAAGACTCAGCTTGGTTACCCAGGTCAACCTTGACCTGAGGGATATTGCACCAACATCAAAGACTTGGACGCCTTACTGACCACCGAGAAGGAGAGCCGCTCGGCGGATCTCCAAAGATTCGATGGAGACTTGAAAGAGCTCCAAGCCGCCAGTGACGCCGCTCACGCCACGCTCAAGGAATACAAAGAGGGGGAGTTGGCCCGCTCGGCAGAAGTGAGGAAGGCGTTCCTCCGCTCGGAAGACTTCGGAGAGAAGTTCACCGACAAGATATCCCTCACGTTCGAGGAGGCAATCAAGGCGGCGGTGGGCTATCTGAAGACCAAAGGTCACCTGCCTGCCGAGCTGACCATCCCCTCCGAGGATCTAGCGAGCGTGATGGACACCATCCCCGACGCTCTTTTTGATTTTGATGTGTGAAGCGCATTTTTATAAACTTTTTTATATTCCCGCCGTTCGGCCCGGCTTATCTCTGTAATGACTTTTTTGGCTTGCATAATAAATAATCTTCTGTTCCTTTCACTTTTTATTTTAGCAAGAAACTATTCCCCCATCACGACTGTGTTCCTTAAAACTCTTCCGCTCAGAATCCGCTATGCCAGACATGATCTGTCTTTAATGTCTTTCATCATGCGACTGAGCAGCCGCTCAGCGCGCAGACGTCGCTTGTTTGTCTTTTCCATTCCGATTAACCATCTTTTGCTTCGCGCCTCGCCTCAAAGGGGTTTTTGCTGGATTTTCGCATGCGAGCCGCTCGGACGTCTATAGACGCCGGCTCGACTTTCGATTTTTAACGTCGGAGCTCGACGGCGCGGATATTTATAGCCGGTCGGCGCGGCTCTCGATTTTTAACGACGGGACTCGTCAGCCTCCCGCTCGGACGTTTATAGATGCCGGCTCGATTTTTAACGCCTCGAGCTCGGATATTTATAGCGGTCGGTGCGGCTCGATTTTAACGACGGACTCGTCGGCCTTCCGCTCGGACGTTTATAGACGCCGGCTCGTCTCGATTTTTAACGTCGAGCTCGACGGCGGATATTTATAGCCGGTCGGTGCGGCTCTCGATCTTTAACGACGGGACTCGTCGGCCTTCCGCTCGGACGTTTATAGACGCCGGCTCGTCTCTCGATTTTTAACGTCGGAGCTCGACGGCGTGGATATTTATAGCCGGTCGGCGCGGCTCTACGGTTTAACGTCTGGGCTAGATGGCTGTTAAGGCTGATTTTAATGCTCCCGTTCAGCGCAGCTTAAAATATACAGAATTAGCGCCATATTACACCACTTTGCTTCCCGCACGTGGCCTTCGGTTTTTGTGTCGATGCTTGGGTATCGTACGCCCGGCTGAACGGCACGGGGTCTTCAGCATTGAGCATTTTGGCTCGGATAATTTACCTCCGTCCGAACGGTACGGGGCCTTCGATTCTCAAGCTCCTGACTCAACCAATTTACCTCCGGCCGAACGGCGCGGGGCCTTCGTTCTTTCTTGACGATGCCTTATATTTATTCTCTAGATTTTTCGTTTCTGCATTTCAAGCATTCAGTCGAAAAAAGTATACAGGCTGATTTACATTGGCACACCTTTCACCCCGCCCGGTAAGGCTGGAGGTGATTTGCGCTCCACGGCCTATCTAGCTGCCGACCGTCCTCGTCCTCCAAATAATATGCGCCTGAGCGGAGCTTTTCGATGATTTTGAAGGGACCTGCCCACGGAGCTTCAAGCTTGCCAACGTCGCCGACCGACTTGATTTTCTTCCAGACGAGGTCGCCGACCTGGAAGGATCGGGGAATGATGCGCCGGTTGTAGTTTTGCTTCATCCGTTGACGGTACGCCATCAGCCGAACGGCTGCCTTGGCTCGCTCTTCGTCAATCAAATCCAGCTCCATATTCCTCCGCTCGGCGTTGCCTTCATCGTAACATTCGACCCGGACGGACTCGACGCCGACTTCAACCGGAATGACCGCTTCTACGCCGTATACCAGATGAAAAGGTGTGACGCCCGTTCCTTCCTTAGGAGTCATTCGGATGGCCCATAAAACGCCCAGTACTTCATCCGACCAACTTCCTCCCAAGTGGTCGAGCCGAGCGCGCAGAATACGGAGAATTTCCCGATTGGCTACTTCAGCTTGACCGTTGCTTTGGGGGTAAGCCACGGATGTAAAGTGTTACTCGATGCCGTAGCTTTTGCACCAATCTTCTAGCACTTTCCCTGTGAATTGCCGCCCATTGTCGGAAACCAATCGGCGAGGGATACCGAACCTGCAGATGATGTGTTGCCATATGAATTTTTTGACCATCTGTTTGGTGATCCTGGCTAGTGGCTCGGCCTCCACCCACTTGGAAAAATAATCGACCGCCATCAGCAAAAATTTCCTCTGCCCGGTCGCCATCGGAAATGGACCCACAATATCCATCCCCCATTGATCGAACGGACACGAAACGGTTGATGCCTTCATCTCCTCTGCCGGTCGGTGGGAGAAGTTGTGATACTTTTGGCACGAAAGGCACGTAGATACTGTCCGAGCGGCGTCTATTTGCAAGGTCGGCCAAAAGTATCCAGCTAGCAGGATCTTCTTAGCTAGTGATCGTCCGCCCGGATGTCCCCCGCACGATCCTTGATGTACCTCTTGGAGGATGTAAGCCGAGTCTTCCGAGCTCACGCATTTTAACAACGGGTGAGAGAAAGCCTTCTTGTAGAGCTGATCGCCGATGAGTGTAAACCGACCGGCCCTCCTCCTGAGTAGCTGGGCTTCATCACGATCGGCCGGTGAGGCTCCCGAGCGGAGGAATTCTATGATGGGTGCCCTCCAATCGCTTGGAAATGTGAGGCCTTCCATCCGGTCAACGTGCGCCACAAGCAGTACTTTTTCAATTGGTTGCTAAATGGCGACTGGCGTTATAGAACTTGCTAGTTTGGCCAACTCATCGGCTGCCTGGTTCTCCGTTCGGGGAATCTTTTGAATAAGAACCTCTCGGAAAGTAGCTTTAAGTTTTTCAAAGGCCTCAACGTAGAGTTTAAGCCGAACGCTGTTGATTTCAAAGGTGCTAGAAAGTTGCTGAGCGGCCAACTGTGAATCCGAATAGAGAGTCACCCGATCGGCTCCCACATGCCGTGCTGCCTGCAATCCGGCTATGAGAGCCTCATACTCTGCTTCATTGTTGGTGGCTTTGTAGTCCAGCCGGACGGATAGGTGCATCTTTTCTTCTTGAGGTGAGAGCAGCAATATTCCAATTCCACTTCCGAGTTGAGTGGAGGACCCATCCACATATATTCTCCACATAGCTTCCGGCTCTGGCCTTTGCACTTCGGTCACAAAATCAGCCAAGGACTGCGCTTTGATCGCCGAGCGGGGATGGTATTGGATATCGAATTCACTTAGTTCTGTCGTTCACTTGATGAGCCGTCCGGACGCTTCTGGATTCAACAGGACTCTTCCTAGTGGACTATTCGTCCGGACAATGATGGTGTGAGCCAAGAAATATGGTCGGAGGCGCCGAGCGGCTAGAACCAAAGCAAAGGCTAACTTCTCGAGCCCAGTGTAACGAGATTCGGCATCTTTTAAAATGTGGCTCAGAAAATACACCGGCTGCTCCGCCGGACCTTACAAGTGCCGAGCCTACAACATGCTCGGTTGAAGACAGGTAAATATAAAGTGACTCACCCCGATCGGCTTGGCTAGTATAGGCAGAATTAAGATATGTCTTCAATTCTTCAAATGCTCTGTCGCATTCCTCATCCATTGAAATTTAGTGGCCTTGCAAAATTTTAAGAATGGTAGGTCTTGGCGGTTTTGGAGATGAATCTGGACAAAGCAGTTATCCGACCGGTCAAGCGCTGCACTTCCCTTGTATTTCTTGGAGGCAGCATGTCTTGCAGAGCTTTTACCTTGCTGGGATTGGCTTCGATTCCTCTCTCGGTCACTATGTACCCCAAGAAACGTCCTCCTTTTGCCCCGAACAGGCACTTTTGGGGATTTAACTTGACTCCATATTTGCGCAGCGTTCGGAAGGTTTCTTCCATGTCCTTGAAGAGATCGACCGCTCGGGCGGACTTGATAAGGATGTCGTCCACATAAACTTCCAGATTCCGCCCGATCTGCTCCCTGAACACTTTGTTCATCAAGCGCTGATAAGTGGCCCCGACATTCTTCAATCCGAATGGCATCACATTATAGCAATATGTGCCGTTGGCCGTTACGAAGCTTACTTTTTCTTGATCTTCCCGGGCGAGCGGCACTTGATGATAGCCTTGGTAGGCGTCGAGCATACAAATTAATTCGCAGCCGGCCGTAGAGTCCACCAGCTGATCTATTCGGGGCAGGGGATAAAAATCTTTGGGGCATGCTTTGTTTAAGTCCTGAAAGTCGACACAGACTCTCCACTTGCCGCCCGGCTTGGAGACTAATACTACATTAGCCAGCCAGCTCGGGAACTGCACTTCGCGTATATGGCCGACCTCCAGAAGTTTCTCTACTTCCGCCCGGATGATAGAGTTCTGTTCTGCACTGAAGTCTCTTTTTCTCTGCTTTATCGGCCGAGCGTCCGGTCGGACATGCAACTCATGCTGCGCTATGCTTGGCGAAATTCCAGGCAGCTCATGTGTCGACCAGACGAAGACATCATGATTCCTTCGGAGGCATTGGATCAGCTCCTCCTTCTGCTTCTCCTCCAGATCAGCGGCAATAAAGCTTGTAGCCTCCGCTCGGGTCGGGTGGATTTGCACTTCCTCCTTTTCTTCATAAATTAGAGAGGGTGGCTTTTCAGTGATGGCATTTACCTCGATTCGAGGCGCCTTCCGAGCGGAGTTGGATTCTGCTCGGATCATCTCGATGTAGCATCGCCGAGCTGCTAACTGGTCTCCCCGTACTTCTCCCACCTTGTCTTCGACGGGGAACTTGATCTTCTGATGGAAGGTTGAGACTACCGCCCGGAATTCGCTGAGCGCCGGTCGTCCCAAAATGACGTTGTAGGATGAGGGAGAGTCGACCACCACAAAGTTTATTGTCCTGGTCCTCCTGAGCGGCTCTTCTCCCAGCGAGATAGCCAGCCGGATCTGTCCGACCGGCTGAACTTCGTTGCCCGTAAACCCGTAGAGCGGGGTCGTCATGGACAGCAGCTCGGCTCGATCAATTTGCAGCTGATCGAACGCCTTCTTGAATATGATGTTGACCGAGCTCCCTGTGTCAACAAATACGTGGTGAATAGTGTAATTTGCTATTACCGTCTTAATGAGCAGAGCATCGTCGTGGGGCACTTCAACTCCTTCTAAGTCCCCGGGCCCGAAAGTGATTTCCGGTCCACTTGCCCGCTCTTGGCTGCAACCGACTGCGTGGATTTGGAGCTGCCGGACGCTCGCCTTTCTGGCTCGGTTGGAGTCTCCTCCGGTCGGCCCGCCAGCAATAACATTGATCTCGCCGCGGGAAGTATTGCTTTTATTTTCCTCTTCCCGAGTGGACGGTCGGAACCGTTCTCTGGATGCTCGGCGATTCTCCTGTCTTGGAGATCGGTGCCAATCGGACGTCTGTTGATGTCGCCTCTCTGTGCGGGTCCGGTCGGCTTCATGGGTCCTTTGTCTCCTGTCGATGGAAGGAGACCGTCGTTCGGCATTTCTAGGAACGGGATTAGCCACAAAGGAAAGACTTCGACAATCCCTCGTGTTGTGTGTATCCGTCCGGTGGAAGGAGCAGAACATAGGGGTCCATCTCTTCTTTGACTTGGGCCGAGCGGCAGCTACCTCTTGTACTTGGGACCTCACACGAGGAGAGCGGATTGCTTCGGCCCTTGGTCCTCTCGGCGGTTGATGAGCGGCCAAGGATCTCCGCTCGGCAGGAGGAGCCCGTTCGGTTGGTGTTTCTTTTTTCCTGGCTGCCTGCGCTTCCTCCACGTTGATATATTCATTGGCCCGGTGCAGCATATGATCATAATCTTGGGGCGGCTTTCGGATGAGCGACCGGAAGAAGTCCCCATCCACAAGGCCTTGCGTGAAGGCATTCATCATCGTCTCCGATGTGGCCGTTGGAATATCCATCGCCACTTGGTTGAATCGCTGGATGTAAGCTCGAAGCGATTCTCTCGGCTCTTGCTTGATGGCGAACAAGCTGACACTTGTCTTCTGATAACGCCGACTGCTGGCGAAGTGGTGGAGGAAGGCCGTTCGGAAGTCCTTGAAGCTAGTGATGGATCCGTCCGGCAGCCTCCGAAACCACCGTTGAGCCGATCCCGAGAGAGTGGTAAGAAAGACTCGGCACTTTACTCCATCTGTATATTGATGGAGCGTGGCTGTGTTATCAAACTTACCCAGATGATCATCCGGGTCAGTTGTTCCATTGTACTCGCCGATCGTCGGAGGCACGTAGTGCTTGGGCAGAGGGTCTCGTAGAATAACCTCCGAAAATTGGCGATTGATCCGCTCGGGAGATGAGTCCGCTCGGGGAGCTTTCCCCTTTCTGTCGTCTCGCCTAGGCATTTCGTCAGAAGAAGATCCTCTATCTCTCCGAGCTGGTACGGCTTCAGGGGTGCGGAATAAGGCCCGATGGAATGCGACGGTGGCTTGAGGTGCTTCCGCTCGGCCACCCGACGCAGATGTTGCTTGTTGCTCCGGCCGCTCGGCTGATGCTTTTTGTTTTTGCTCCACAAGTTTGGCGGCCCTCATCTTGACCAGAGCGTTGAGTTCTTCTGTTGAAAGCGCCACCGTGTGTTGTCGTCCAGCCTCGTCCATCGTTCCCGTTCGGATGCAGGAGCGTTCCCACAGACGGCGCCAATTTGATCCTGTCCGAACCAGGGGTCAACGAACGCTGGGGATGTGGCGCTCCCTACTGGATCCTCGAGTGCTCCGGCGAACCTGCAACAAAACCGAGCCGGGGGGGTGTCCTGGCGACGGCCCTCCGACGCTCAAGTCAGGCAAGAAATAGATGAAGAAGGTGGCTGCAAGATGAAGACTCGCGCGTACCTGCGGCGAAGTAAGAGGCTATATTTATAGAGCGAGGAGAGAACTAATGCACGTTCACCGAGGTGTAGACGTGTCAGCAACCCATACTTTGGTATGTGATTGTCAAAGAGCTTACCTGACACCATACTGCTACAGTCCGAGCATGTCTTCGATGGGACAACAGGACACCCCGTTACCAGAGTAGGAGTATGACGTAGCCATGCGACTTGACGGCTGTCAGAGGGTGTTCCCTTCCTTTACACACCGCCCGGCTAGGACATCCGTCCTGCCGACCGGGCAAAGAACGGCGTCCGGACGGCCTTAATTCCCTTCGTCGGCCGGGCGGCGCGTCCCTCCTCTCGGTGATTATGTACTGTTTCATTGAGCGTCGGAACCCTGGTCCTTACCAGGGTGCTTTTTACTATCAGATGTCCCTTTCTTCCAAATCCGGTCGGCTCGTCCTTCTCCAGCGAGTCACTGGGCCCTTTGACCTCCTCGTGGCGTTGACCCCTCGTTATGGGGTTCCGGATTCTTACCACCGGATCAAGTGAGTTGTCAGTAACTTACTTAATTAGTGGACATTCGACATCTTAAACACAGGGAGACTAACACACTCATAATAAGAAGGAGCCCAAAATGTAATTTGGGATTGGTGCGGTAGTTCAATAATAGTTCTCTAGTGGAATGAATTATTATTGATAAAATTAAGTTGTGTGTTCGGGGTGAACACAGGATGCTTACACTACAAGAAATTTGTGATTTCACAACACTTAAAAGACAACACTTTTTTTAAAAAGCGTTATCTTTTTTCTTTTTACAACGCTTTTAGTGAAAAGCGTTATCTATATTTTATATTTTTAATTAAAGACAATGCTTTTTAACCTAATATTGTCTATTAGTGTTTTTTTTAGAGTCAAAGACAATATTTTTTGAAAAGCGTTGTCTATTAATGTTTTTAATATATGCAACAACTATATTTTTAACAAATCTACTCCACGGAAAATTCCCATTTGCAAAAACTCTAAGGGTGCGTTTGGTTTGCACCGTTTTCATTTTCATTTTCTGGAAAACGCACGTTTTCTAGAAAATAGAAAATGACTTTTTGTAATTATCTGTTTTTCTAGAAAACGATAGTCAATTTTTTAGAAAACGCGCGCGAAAAACGTAAACCAAACACCATTTTCAGAAAACGCGCGTACCAAACGCCCCCTAAGGAAAACCTAGTTTCCAACACTCATCTCCGCCGAAACACTTAACAAACCATCTCTGCCAAAATCGAAGCCTCCTTCATCCTCGTCGCTGGCCAAGCCACCCCTCACCGTCTACAACGTTGATTCATCATAACCACGTCGGATACAACTTCGCCCTCTTCAGTGTTTCATCCTTGCCTTCCGCTGCCTCGTCTGACGCCGAAAGGGGGGACAAATCTCGAGCCTACGCTTCTCTCCCTAAGGATTGTCCTCTTTGGAGTAGATCAGGCCGCCATGCTCGACCTCTCATCGGGGGTGGCTGGGAGTGTTTCCTCGTCTACCTCGATGTACTCTTCGTCTTCGTCGGCGTTTTCAATTTCCAGTAGCAATATGTTTTAGTACAAGGATGGTGTGCCCCAACGATCCCTTGCAGCATAGTTTGAGGATGGGCTTCTAGGGTTCTCGCATTTCCACCCTGGGGTGCCGAGGAAGGTGCCAAGATCACCTTACAAGGTGAGTACTTTTGCTTCGATTTGTCTTTGAGCTTAATTTTATAGGTTTTAGGGAGAAACATTGGACTTCGAAGAATTTGATAGGTAAGAAAATTTGAACCTTTTCTAGTTCTGGTTCTCAAATTTGAAGCTGACATGGACATCGAAGCATATAGTGAAGAATCCAAATGTTCTGTCATTGATCATGGAGAAGAGGTTGATGTCCAGGTATGTTGTCCTAGAAATTGTCATTCACAAAGGATTGATCAAGCCTTGCTTCACAGGGAATCATTTCCTAGTTTCAGACAAAAAGTTCAAGTCTTTGCTAGATTTTGTTGTGTTAACTTAAAATTCAGTTTATGACATGTTTCTTCTTGTTGCTTATGTTTCTTGTTTCTCCTATTTTGTATTGAAAATTTTTAGTGATATTTAGTTCTTAATTCAGGAAAAACTTATGGTTCCACTATTGAGGAGACACATGAACCACCAACGACCTTCGAAGCGACATGGTGTCCCAATTGTCCATGCCTTTCTTGGATTCTCTTCCTTTGCTCGGACTATTTTATTCAGCTGCTTTGCCCCTGCCTATTCGCATTCCGCCTTCATTAAGCCACTAGGTTTTGTCACTTCTTCCCTCTCTTTGTCTTTTCCATTTCTTCTTCTAACATCATCTCATTTTCTAAGATTCCATTCCTGAGCTGAAACCCACTAAATGTCTTGAACATGTCAAATTTGAAGAAGTGGATGAAGACGAGGAACAAGTAAGAGAACTGCTTCCATGCGTTTTACATCCTAATTTATTATGATTTAGAGCTAACACTTGATATTGGCTGTGCTTGGGTTAGGTTGACATGCTACATGCAGATTTTGGGTTCTTTGACCCTAAGCCGGGGGATTTTAGTGGGGTGAAACTTCTTCTTCACAATTGCCTTGGCAACAAGCCATGGGACCTCACTGGTTTTGTGGATTTGATCTTGGAGCAGACAACTGTTGGTACAGTTGTCAAATTGGATGAGCAAGATGAAGTAGGGCATGTAAATGATGATGATGGTGGTCCTTTTGGCATTATCAGTGTTATTAATCTGCAAAGATACCAGGTCATCCTTAGTAAACCTATGTCATCTTTTGCTTTGCTCATTTTTTGTGCTGCAATATGAAGTTTTATTGCTCCCAGCATCACAGATGAATTAAGTAACTCAAAGGGTTCTTGCTTGAAGCATGTACTGAGGAATCCACAAACTAAAAGATGAAGACATATTTGGAATGACAAGTGGGTGATGTGGGCCTTTTAGTTTCTCAACGCTTTGTCAACTGCCCCTACCAGTTAGTGCCTCCATGGTATGATGCATTATTTGATGAGATAGCATAGGCAACTGAAGATGAGGTTAGCAACAAACGGTTGTACATGAAACAACTTTAAAGGTGCATTTGTCTTTTGGTTATTTATACTTCTACTTGTTTCTTTCAGCCAACGTAGGAGTTTAGGGATTCCTTTTGTTTCAAGTATTATGTGTTGGTTACTAGAAGTTTTGAGGTAGATTGATTGCCTTATCATTGGGGTTAGTTTGCATTAGTATTCTTGGGTTGTTGGTCATCAATAATTGTAGCCAAGATAAAGAACAATTAGTATTCTCTTTCTCATGAAATACTAACAGCTATGGTCATTGTAAGTGATGTCTCTCAAGTAGTGTGTAGCAAAGCAAACATGAAGGGCGATGTTGATTTTAGGGACTCTATAATATATATATCAAGCCAAAGGACGAGATTTTTTAAGAGGTTCTATGGAAGTAAGTTAAATTGCAAAGCTTACTGACAAAATCTTTCACATTTTTTCTCTCGATTTCAGCTGAGCTCACTTTCATTTACTTTTTCTTTGCGTGCTGCGAGGTCATCTCCTAGTTGAGGTATGCATGGTGTTTTCTTGCGGTGATTCATTACTCATTTCTTACTAAGCATTTATATGTTAACAATATGAAAATGTTTTCAATGTTTTATAACTTATTAGCATTTGGTGGATATATGCTACTACTTTCCATATTGGCATTCTCACTTTTATCTTATGATATTTAGCAACTAGTTAATGTCATGCAAGGTATTTATGACAACCAAATTTAATAAACCTTGCTCTGTCTTTTAAGTGTCTTATCACAACTCACATTCGTATTTTACCTTAAATTAAATTGTTCTAATAAAAGGACATTGAATGAATTATCTTTTTTTTTTTTATCTAAATTTGGAAATCTATGAAATAATGCTAGACAAAGATTTCAATGCAACATATTTAGATGAATGCCTTCTTCAAGTTTAGAGTAAATCTAGAGAACTAAAGAAATATCCAACAGAATTTTATTATGCAAAGTTTTTGGACAAATAAAATCATATCACCCACTCTTTTTAACTGTAACTTAATAGTTCATATATTAATGATCACTTCTTTATCATTTATCATAATGGTTGGCAGAAACATGCACAATTGTTTAGTGTCTTCAAAGGATCTTGATTGATAAGATTATCCCTACAAAATAAGAAATATATGGTTATTTGCCGATCATGACTTGTTCTCTTTGTTTATTTATTTTAGTTAGTTATGTCAATTTAATCAAGTCTTTCAGGATGCCTCAATTCCTACTGTAAAATTTATACTTTCAAACGTTAATGAAAGCGTCCAACTAAAGGTCAGTGTTCTATATATACTCTCAATTCCTATCATTTAATTATTTTTTGCCAGAATTGGAAGGTCAATGCTGAATGGAGGTATCCAACTGAAGATAGATAGGTGGATGTTTCAACCGAAGATGGATTGGTTTCACATGCCAATTATCTTCAAATCTGGATGATGTCTGGTTAATGTTTGTGTTAAGCAATGTATCTATTATTTTGGGAACTATCTTCGAATCTAGATATGTCAAGTTCCGAGTCTAAACCTAAAAGAACAAATAGATTAAACTTTGGATCAAACGTGTTAAGTTCCGCAGGCGATCCAAGTTTAATTTAAAAGAACACATGGTAGCTAGGAAAAGGTTCAGACCTTTGTACAAAATTTTTGTACAGTGGAACCATTAGGTTTTCCGAGTAGCAACCAACAATTGGTATCAGAGCTGGGGTTTTGCCTCTGTGTATTTGGTATTAGTTTAATTATGCACATGCCATACATAATTTAGGCAGGATAATAGTAGGATGTGCTAACTTTGTGGATGCAGGATCCAACTATTATGGCTTATAGTTATTATGTGTGTGATTGGACCCATAGACATGTCAAGGGCATTTTATTGTGTGTGCATGATTGTATTATAAAATACAGCAGGAGCTGTATTTAGTTTTATTAGGATTTTATTTTTTGATCTAGTTACATGTACATTCCTTTTATGGAATATAGGATCGATGGATGTAAATTTTATTTTATGTTCAATCTAGTTTACATGTACATTCCTTCGAAGAATATAGGATCGAAAAATGTAAAATTTTATTTATGTCGTTGATCTAATCTTAAAAGGCGTGGAACCTTTTGAGGATCAGAGGCGCAGCGGAACAAGGAGCAAGATGGATGCGACAACTAGACCCGGTGGCGGTGGCCAAAGATGGCAGCAGCTAGGGTTGGCGACACACGGAGGACAGCAATGATAAAAGTCATAATAGTTGAAAATTAGTTTTTCTATTTATTGCTTTTTATGCTGTGTTGTGTGTGCTTGTTAGTATACATGTTAGGTATACTAGCATAGTCAAAATTCCTCACTTTAAATAACTAAGTGGGAGAGGGATTTATTTTAAATAAATTCCACGGTCTCCATTACTGGTTTATAAGTGATGCAACAAGTTTGCGCGTTGGCTCTGAGTGCCTTCCTCCATATCGGATGAGCTTGTTTGCGGATCACTAACTTAAACTTCCATTTTGGATGACTATAGGAAATTAATTAAGAGCGTGTGATCTTCCCCATCCGAAGGGACACAATCTTATTAACGGACTTAGTGTCAAGTAATGGTATACACTTAGGCACGTCTAATAGTATCCTCCCCATCGGAGTCACTGCTATTATTTGTGTGATCGAAGAAAACCAACTATTGATTTGTCAAATAAATAAGTTGACAAGATAATAAAATTAAAAACCCACTCTTACAAATGTTGGGTTTTTGTATACGTCCACACTATCGTGGCATACAAAATTCAAGGTGTATGAGGTAATTTTATTTGTCAGGTTGACGAGAAAATAAAATTAATGGGAAAAACTCCTCTTACAAATGTTTAATTTCGTATACGTCCACACTATCGTGGCATACAAAATTTACGGTGTTTGAGGTAATTTTATTTGTCATAAAGATTTATTGACAAGATAATTAATGAGTAAAACCCTCCTCTTACAAATGTTTAAATTTTGTATACGTCCACACTATCGTGGCATGCAAAATTCACGGTGTTTGAGGTGTTGGTGAATTTAAATAATTTTGTTTGAGGAATCAATGTTATTTTAAATTCAAAAGTTTTGACCAAATATTTGATCAAAGAAAGATCAACTATTAATTTTATTCGTCATAAAGTAAAGTTGACGAGATAATAAAATTAATGGATAAAATCTCTTCGTTGTATATCCACACTATCGTGGTATACAAAATTCATGGGATTTTAAGGAATTGATCTTGACCAAATATTTTGTGATTCTTAGGATTTAAAATGATCACAATTCCCTAGTTGTTATACTATAGAAAAGACTTAGTAGTCCCGATTGTAATGATTGGAAATATGACTTGGACATTAAGGTAGTCTATCTTTTTAGAACTAAAGAACAATATAGGTGTATTTAATTCATTAGTTGAAACATGTTTAGTGGTGTTATCTACCAGAACCTGGAGTGTAGATACAGATGCCATTAATCATGTTTGCAATTCATTGCAGGGTTCCAGGAAACCTGACAACTAAATGAAAATTAAAAAAACACCGTCCACATGGGCACTGCTATAAAAATGACAGCTGTTGCAGTGGGAGATGTTTATCCTTTGATAAGAATAAAATATGGATTTTAAGTAATTGTCTTTACGTACCAAGTTTAGAAAGAACTAGTTTTCAGTTTCTAAACTATTTAACGAACTTGATATTCTGTCTCTTTTAATAACAAAGTTGTTATTAAGAAAAAAAGGGAAGTTATCTGTTCTGGTACGTTGGTTGGCAATTTATAAATCCAATAACTCCCACGATGCAACAAATGGAAATTAGTAACACATCTTCTAACTTTAAGAGAAAGCAACCTTCGGAAATGAACAAATTATATCTTTGGCATCTAGAGCTAGGTTATATTAACTTGAGTAGGATTCATTGGTAGCTGATGAACTTTTGGGTTCATTGGTAGTGGAAATCTTTCCAACCTGCGAATCTTATTTGGAAGGAAAAATAACCAAGAAGCTTTTAAGTATAAGGGGTTTGGAGCCAAAGATACATTGGAATAGGTTCATTCTGATTTGTGTGATCCTATGACAAGAGTTAGTATCGAATATTTCGTCTATTTTATAGACAACTATTCAAGATACAGATACATTTACTTGATGTGCCGCAAGTCTAAGTGCTTTAATTAGTTCAAAGAGTACGAGGCTGATGTGGAGAAACGTCAAAGTAAAAGTATCAAGACACTACGGTGAGATCGTAGTGGCAAGTATCTCTTGCGAGAATTTAGGAGTCACTTATCATAAGTAGGGATTCAATCCCAACTAACTGCACCTGGTACACCCCTACAGAATGGTGTAGAAAAAGGAAGGTATAGGACTCTTATGAAAATAAGTAGATTGATGATGAGTTATTTGGAAAATTACCAAATTCATTTTAAGGATATACTCTGGAAACGGAAGTGAACATAGTACCTTCCAAAGTCAGAACTCTCTACTCATATAGAATTGCTAAATAGGCATAAGCCTATTTTGAAGCATATTCGAATTCGGGTAGTCCATCACATATGCTGAAGAGAGACAATGATAAGTTGGACAAGAATTCACTTGTTTGTAAGTTATCCTAGAGAAACGAAAGTAGGTTTATAGTCTTAAAAATCAGAAGGTCATTGTTAGCATCAATGTTCGATTTTTAGAAAAGGACTATGTAATAAACCACAAGCCCATAAGTAAATTTGTTCTTAAAGAAATTATAAAGGACATGTCTAATCTAGTACCAACTGTACAAGATGAAATATCACAAGAAACTGCAACACGTATCACAATTGATACACAATTATAGACAGTACATCATCGTAGTGGGAGGGTTGTCAAACAACCAAAATGATTCATGTTTTGGGAGAGTTTTTGGACTTGATCCCAAATGAACATGAGTCTGATCCCGGAAATATGATGAAACACTCCAAAATAAAGATGCAGCATCTTGACAAAGAGCAATGAATACAGAATTAGAATATATGTATTCTAATCAAATCTGGAAGCTTGTAGAACCACCAGATGGTGTAAAAGCCATTGGGTGAAAATATGTCTACAATAGGAAAAGATGGATAGACAGGAAGGTGGAAACTTTCAAAGCAAGGCTTGATGAAAAAGAAAACTTTTTCACTAGTAGTCATGCTTAAGTCTATCCGGATTCTTTTATCTATTTAGCAAGTGGATGTCAAGACAGCATTCCTTAATGGAAGTCTTAAAAAAAAACATCCATACAAAGTAACCAGAAGAGTTCATTGCAAAGGGCAAAGAGCATCTTGTGTGCAAGCTCAATCAGTCTATGGACTGAGGTAAAGCTTCAAGGTCTTGGAAAATCCGGTTTATCAAAGTTATCCAGACCTATGGATTTATTTAGTAACCGGATAAGTCTTGTGTATACAAAAGGTGTGATGGAAACGTGGTGGTATTTCTTGTACTATACGTAGATTACATTTTTGATAGTTGAAAACAATATCAAGGTGTTATCGGAGGTAAGGGTATGGTTGTCCAAGCAATTCGTTATAAAGGACTTAGAAAAATAAGCACATATTCTTGGGAACAAGGTTCGCAAGAAAAGAATGTTGTGCTTATCTCAAGCTTTATATAACAAGCTCGTTCACTATGTGAAAATCGACAATAGACTTCGGATATTATCCGAAGTAATAGGCAGATAATTACCGAAGTAGATGCACGTGAAGTAAAAGGGTCAATTTTTTTACTTCACCACACTTTCACCGAAGTCTATCACCGGTCCAAAACCGGTTCAAAATTGGACCGTTTTCGAAGTAAAAAAACTCTATTACTTCATCGAGACCAGTAAAATGATCGAAGTAGTTGATGTTATATTACTTCATAGGTTTCATTATTTGATGAAGTAAAATAGGTATACAACTTCACAAATTTTGAATTCTGGTGCAGTAAAAGTTTAGTTTTACTTCTGCATAATTTGTCTTGGTTGAAGTATTTATTATTGTATTACTTCATCGTAATATAGAAGTAATAGAGTATATTTTACTACAACAATAAAATCAATGTAGCGAAGTAATTTATACGAACTACTTCATAAATTTGATCAGTAGTGAAGTAAATAATTTTTTTAACTACACCACCATTTAAATTTAGTGAAGTCTTGTTTGTCGTATTACTTCATCATTCATTTATAGTATCAAAGTAATTGACTATATTTTACTGCAATACAATTTTAATTGACAAAAATTTAGATTATAATATTTTACTACAACACAATATTTTTGCCACCAAAATTAAACAAATATATCACAAATATGTATCAAATACAATCCAAAAGTGTATTCATAAAAGACATGTTTAACTATAACCCAAAAACTTTTGTATCCAAAAATCTCTAAATACATGTCTAAAATTTATATCATAGCCTACACTTAGGCACCCACATAGAAATAGACGAATTCGCTCCATTCACTTCTGACTTCATCATACTGAGATTGATTGTAATACTGTTTATTTTTTGATGCTGCAAATTGAAACATTAATAGAAGTTTGAGGATCAATAAAAAATGACTTAATATTTTATAAAGAAAATATTTCATAAAGAAGAAATTCACCTTTCTCTCCAATTGTGGATCTTCATCCAAGACTATCTCTTTCATGTACCGCATCACACAATATCCATATTCAACACCACCACTTCATTGTAAACAATAGAAAATTATTTTTACAACCTATAATGAATTGAATGCATTCAAAATCGGTATAATCTACTACTTACTTGGTCACAATAGTTTGTCAAGCATAGTCTCGGTTCCTATTACTCAAAGTGTCCAATAAATATATCATATTCTTATTTTCATTAATTATAGTCAAGATCCAATAGTACCTGTACAAATGAAAATATAACATTGACTAGCATGTAGTAGGAATTGATAAATAATTAAAATCTTATCCAGTGTTATATGAGATGAAACAGATGTTATCTCTGTTCGATGCTGTCAACTGAGCAGCAATATGTTGTGACAATTACTGCCTTCTTCACCTACACCGCATGTAGGTATGTGATCAGGATCCACAAATGAAACATACTTAGCTCTTTTTTCTTTCTTCAAGTATTTGTAAAGGTAACTGCAAGGTAATTGCAAGGTAATGACAAGTGATGAAAAATATAAATATACCCCATGTAAACCAAAGCAAAAGCATGTGAACTAATATTGTGAACAAAGCTAACCATATGAATAAATATTATATTTAACACATAACATACCCCATGTAAATCAAAATTTGTCTGGCACCTATCTCTTTCATCTCCATAAAGCGTAAGATATCTTCTCTTAGCAACCATACACTTTTAGGACGTCCAAACATTGCTTCATCGAATTCTATGTGTATACTCTCATCTTCATGCATCAATCTGATAACATACGAGTAGATATACTTGTATGCCATCGGCAATGTTTTTTCAATTTCCTTGTACTTATCCTAATGACCATGAACATCTGAAGGAGAAAATAATGGATGTTGCACATTATTCTACAATATTTTAAAACATTCTTATGAGTCTTCAAATGATTGAGGTTGTTTCAAATACCAACTTTTCAAGAAAATTGAAAGTACCTTCTTCGTTGGTAGCATTACCAACTCTTTAAGCCAAGCAACAATTGTTCCAATGGCATCATTGACGAGTGTTGGTCCAGATCGAATTGGAATTGGAAGCTCTGCTCCTTCATCTAACACAGCATCAATAGATACCTTGAAATTCTCTTCCCCAAGTGGAATATGATGAATCAATATATTTGGGTCTCCTTCTGATAGTATTGTGCTGTATGTCACCACATTTTCATGTTGCTTCACAACCAAGTTACATTTTTTCCCTTTAAGAACAATAAGAAATTGTATATAAATATCTGAATTTGAAAGAAAAATTCACAGTCAACCCGATGTAACCCTTGCGAGACAATCTGTGATGGTATTTATAATACATCGTTCGTTCTTTTTGTTTTTTATGAATAACCTACATAAAAGATACATTCATATGAAAAATATATATATATATATATATATATATATCCTTAACTATAAAAACTTGTAAGCAAACAATCTATATTCCAAAGAATTGCAAATGCAAATAAACAAATATTACTGTAAGCAAACAAACATAATATACTATAAGCAAACAAACATTTCAAACAAACCTACTATACTATAATGTAAGCAAACAAACATACTATACTATAATGTTTGTTTGCAGGTGTAAACAAACAAACATTTCAAACAAACAAACTTTAACACTGCAATCCAAAGTAAGGAACTTGCTGCAATCCGAAGACTTGCTACAATATGAAGCAATAGGCAAACTTACTTGGCTAAACATTTACCCAGAAAGTTAATTGGCTAAACATTTACTCAAAAAGCTCTAAGTGTCAAGAAAGAGATCAATCTAGTTGACTGCCACACTTGTCTATGCGAGAGTAATGAGTGAGGAGCCTCTTAGCTTCAGCAATTGTAATCAACGTTCATTGGACAAAAGCCCCACTTGGACTTGTGTTGGTTCAAAAACCTAGGATTTTTTTTAGAATGATCCAACCTTTTTTAAAAAAATCTATTTGAATTATCCAAATTCATTGAACTCTTGTAGAAACTCATGCAACTGGGTGACATGTGAATTTGTAGTTCATGTGCGTAGGTTGATATCGAAGTTGAATTGATCATGACACTCATGAATGACCCGACAATTGTGTTAGGCTTTGTTTCAGGTACATCAATGAAAAGCTGGTGTAGAAGGCTTTTGCTGTCTGTTGATTGCAATATGAAGGCTGGAGAAGGGTGATAATGTAGGTAGCACTTTTCAATGTCAATGTCTTTGAGGCAGGCGATGGTGATTGTAGAGAGAAGGATGCCATGCCATAAAAGGGCTTCTAGGAGAGGAGCAAGTAAAAGTATTAAATAGTATACCTTGTGCTTGTCCTTCTATCTTCCAAAATGTGTAATGGCTGGATCTCTATTGAAGCTAGGATGCTCCACGCCAATTAGTATAACATGGACAAGTGCAATGGTCCAATTTATGAATATAAATTGGTCCGTTTTCCACCAACTCAAGTGTTTGACATAAGTGATTAGCTAATAAATTGTAATATTGTGTCTAAACTTGTTGCTGGAAGAAAACACATGAGAAAAAGAACGGTGAAGGGAGAAGTGTGAAGTTGGATTGGGAAGGGAAGGCAACCCCGTCACACCAATCTCGTGGTCTCTCTCAAGGGAATTGAAAAAGAAATTAACACTAGAGTTCTAGAGGAACCAATTCTAGAGGAACTAACAGAAAACGGAAACCTTTCATCAGAATATACCTACTACTCAAGAGATGGAGGAGATATCTATAGGAAGAATATTAATGGCATAACATAGGAAAGAAGGGGTCGAGAAGGAAGAAACCTAGTGTCGGGTGACTCTCGGTGTCAGGGAGAAAATGCAGAAGAAGTTGTCGTTCGCGTCGGGGAGAAACGCCGAAGGAGGAGGTAGCCGTCGGGGGGAAAAGAGGCACGAAGGAGAAGGCTGGTGTCGTGGGGTTGTCGCGCGTCAGGGAGGAACCGCGACGAGTGGCCGTCGCGCGTCGAGGAGAAAGCAAAGAGGAGAAAATGTGAGAAGAAATTAAAAGGGCAGATTCAGGTTTAGGGTTTAGTGAATTAAAAACCCTTATAATAAAACCAATTCGGTGAAAAATCTTATAATTAATAAATCGATTCAACTTTAACGAACTATAACACTAATATTAATTCATTTAACTTATTACTTCATCAATTATCCATATAAAATTTATTTTATAACTTATTACTTCTCCGAATATATAGTATGAAGTAAAAAGTAAGATAAAATTAGAAGTGAGGTCCACGTTTTTAAACCTATGAAGTATAAAATTGTATTTACTGTATCAAATTTATTATCGAAGTTGATTATCATATATTACTTCACACTTGCTGATTAACGAAGTAAACAGTGGCGAAGTCTATTGTTCATTTTCACATAGTGGTTTTAGCATGCAAAACTCCAAAAAAGGTTTTCTACCTTTTAAGCATGGAGTGTCTTTATCTAAAGAGATGTCTCCGATGACATCAAAGGAGATTGAGGACATGTAGGCAGTTCTTTATGCTTCGAAAGATAGACAGCCTAATGTAGGCTATGCACGAAATCAGAAATCTGTTTTGCCAAGGACATAGTTAACAGATATCAAAGTAACCTTAGACAAGGACATTGGACTGCAGTAAAGCATATATTAAAGTACCTTAGAGGCACTAGAGATTATATGCTAACTTACAAGGAAGTTAATTTGGTCTCTGTGGGTTGCACGAATTTTGACTTCTAATCAGATAGGGACAATAATAAGTCAACCTCAGGGTTTTGTGTTTACTTTAGGAGGAAAAGTCATAACTATGGAAGAGTGATAAGCATATGTATTTTTCTGGACTCCACCATAGAAGCTGAGTATATGGCAAACCTCTGAGGTAGTCATAAAAGCTGATTGACTCAATAACCTCAAGGTAGATTTAGATATGATTTCTAGTTTGTCCAAAGATTATTACAATTTATTGTAATAATAATGGTGCAGTAGCAAACTCGAAGAAACCATGAGTCTATAAGGCAAGTAAACACAATAGATCGCAAGTACCACCCAATATGAGAAATCGTATAAATGAGGAGAAGTTGTTGTTGCCTAGATTACATTAGATGATGACTTATAGATCTTTTCACTAAGGCCTTTAAGGCAAGAGCTTTTGATGAGCATGTTGAAGAGTTGGGAATCAGATGTATGGCAGCAGATATAGCAGCTTAGTCTTTTAGTATAAGTGGGAGATTGTTAGGATGTATACTAAAAGTCTAGCTTTTGATATAAATATTTATCTAGAATAAGAATCACATTGGTCAAATGTCTACATTTATGATAAATGTAATTGTTCAATTAATTTATATTGTAGATAACATGGTGTGTGGTGTCACACACAGAAGATTATGTTATCGGTTCCTTATAAATTATAAACAGTAGCTTACGACCAAGATGGAAAGGAACAAACCATTGGAAGGTCGTATTGTAATTAGGTATTAGTTTATCTTAACTATATAATTACACTAGTACACTTAGAGTCTATTGAGTAGGACCATTTGAGGTCGTTTCTTTTATACTGGCTTTATAAAGGAACAAAGACCTCAGTTATTATGGAAGTGTGTGCTCTTAATCCTAATATAATAACAAGCACATATATTTGATATTTATTTCTTTAATTTATCAATGGGTGAGATTTAGTTCGATAAATCAATAAGCCCGATAAGTTGGGAAATGATATCACTTATAGTGTGTGTTGTTGATTATAGAAGGAAACTGTGTCCTAGTGATCTAGGTTGAGAATGCCCCCAAGAGGAGCTCATAAGGATTGTCATGTTAAACCCTGCAGGTGGACTTAGTCCGACATGACGATGAAGTTGAGTGGTACTACTCTTGGAGCTAGATATTAATTAAGTGAGTTGTCAGTAACTTACTTAATTAGTGGACATTCGACATCTTAAACACAGAGAGACTAACACACTCATAATAAGAAGGAGCCCAAAATGTAATTTGGGATTGGTGCGGTAGTTCAATAATAGTTCTCTAGTGGAATGAATTATTATTGATAAAATTAAGTTGTGTGTTCGGGGCGAACACGGGATGCTTAATTTTATCGGGAGACCAAAACCAATTCATCCTCTCGATTCCTATCGTAGCCTCTTAATTATAGAGTACTATACCCACCTATATCTACCTTCTTACCCATCTCATAGGGGCCGGCCAAGCTAGCTTGGAGACCAAGCTAGGGCCGGCCAAAGTTTGGTTCATGGGTGCTTCAAGGTGGCCGGCCCTAGCTTGGGTTCAAGCTTGGTGTGGCCGACCCAAATTTAAATAAAAGGATTTTTATTTTTTAAAATTTTCTTATGTGGATAACATGATGTAAAAGAGAGTTTAAAAATTTAAATCTTTCATTTTATAAGATTCTACAAAAGATTAAGAGAAGAGCTAAATCTCTTTCCTTATTTGTAGATTAAAAGGTTGATTTTAATTTTGGTAAAAACTTTTAATCATGTTTATTATTTAAAAGAAAGTTTAAAAATTAAAAATTCTCTTTTATTAGTTACTACAAAAGATTAAGAAAAGATTTAATATCTTTCCTTATTTGTAGATTAAAAGAGATTTTAATTTTTAGAGATAACTTTCTTTTTATCCACATGTTAAAAGAAAGATTTTAATTTATAAAATTTCCTTTTTATTAACCAATCATGAAGGGAAAAATTATTGGAGAAATTTTTTATAAATTTCCGGAAGCAAATAAGGAAGTTTTAATTTGTGTTTAAAATTTTATTTGCTTGGAAATTTTATGATGTGGCCGGCCATTGTAAATTGAAAAGAAAAAATTGTTTTTAATTAAATAAATTTTCTTTTTCAATGGCAAAAGAATTAAGGAAGTTTTTATTAAATTTTCCTTATTTGCCAAGACCAAGGATTATAAAAGAGGGGGTAGAGGAGGCTTCAAGGTGAACGACTCTATTCTATTTTTCCTCTCTTTTCTCCTTGGGTGTGGCCGGCCCTTTCTTTCCTCTCCTCTCCTTTGTGTGGCCGAAACCTTCTCATGGTGGAGATAGCTTTGGTGGCCGGATCTAAGAAGGAGAAGAAGGAGAGAAAAGAAGCCTCTTTTCTAGCATCCCTTGGAGCATGGTGGTGGTGGTCGAATCTCTTCATCCTAGGAGAAGTTTTGATGGCCGAAACTTGTAAGGAAGAAGAACATGCTTGGTGGTTCTCATCTCGGAAGATCGTTGCCCACACAACGTCCGAGGTTAGAAGAGGAATACGATAGAAGATCAAGAGGTCTTTCTAAAAGGTATAACTAGTATTTTTCCTTTCCGCATCATACTAGTTATTTTTGGAAATAATACCAAATACAAGAGACATGCGATTCTAGTATTTCGAATTTGTTTTCGATGTTGTGTTCTTTTGTTTTTTTTCTTTTCCTTGTGATTTGATTGTTCTTTTCGGTTGACCTAAAGTTATTTAAGGAAATTAAATATTAACTTTCCTTAAAAGGCTTTGTCTAGTCGGTGGTGGTTGTTCCCATATCCAAGAAGGTCATGTGCCTCGCCACGTTAGTATTGGAAGCCAATTTTGGGAATTAATATTTAATGAAATTAATAACTTAGGTGATTTGGATCGAACGTGTTAAGTTCCGCAGGAGATCCGAGTCTAAACCTAAAAGAACAAATAGATTAAACTTTGGATCAAACGTGTTAAGTTCCGCAGGCGATCCAAGTTTAATTTAAAAGAACACATGGTAGCTAGAAAAAGGTTCAGACCTTTGTACAAAATTTTTATACAGTGGAACCATTAGATTTTCCGAGTAGCAACCAACAGGAACGTCACCTGCATCCGAGCCGAGAAGATGGAGGACGTTGACGACTCACCACTGTGACACTCGCCCAAGAAGAGCTCGACATGTTTGTGCAAACCCGAGCGGCGAAGATGATCGAGCAGCAACAACAACAGGTGTTAGCTGATCGACTAGCGCCACAACCTGTAACATTGGCGGTCGGTAGACGAGCGGGGCAAGAAGATCGAGCGAAGCAAATCTCCGTATGGGGGTAGAACAGAAGGCCGACCGACATGCAGGGGGAAGCACCGCCCACGTCGATCTCCTTCCATCGTGCCTTGTTCCAAACCCCCTCAGAAATAGTCCAGGCGAATCAAGAATGGGAATCATCCTCCGATGAGGTCCCCGTTCGGGACGCACGAAAGGGCAAGGCACCCCGAAGCAGCGCATCGCCCGAACGGATCAACCGGTAGTGGAGATCTTACAAGACCCTCTGCCCAGACACTATACCCTGCTGGCAATCGGGACGTACAACAGATCGACCGATCCAGATGTTCATCTAGATCAGTTCGATAATGAAGCCACGCTGCACCAGTATATATACGAAGTGAAGTGCTGAGTCTTTTTCACTACCCACTCTGGATCGGCGCAGCGTTGATTTAGAAGATTGTCAGACGGCTCAATACGCAGCTTCAAGAATTTCCGAGTTGCTTTCTTACATCACTTCGTCAGCAGTCAACGTTATCAAAAGACAAGCATCAGTCTCTTTTCCCTGAAGCAAGGATTGAAAGAAACGCTTCGAGCATACATACAACGTTTCAATCAAGTAGCCATGGACATCCCCTCGGTCTCATCCGAGACAATGATGAACGCCTTCACTTAGGGACTCGTCGAAGGAGACTTCTTTCGATCGCTCATCAGGAAAACCGCCCATGGACTTCGACCATATGCTCAAGATGGCCAACAAATATATAAATGTGGAAGAAGCCCAGACGGCAAGGAAGAAGGAGATGTCGGCCGAGCCCGTGCCAGCACCCGAGCGACGATCTGCGAACAACCACCAACCGCCCAAAGGGCCAAAGCGGAGGGAGCGCGACCACACTAGGAGGCTAGAATGCATGTCGTGCAGTATATGGCCTTTGGTCGGCAGAAGACGACAAGAGGCAAGGTATGAACACCCATGTTATGCTCCTTTCACCGATCACTGATGCACAACACGCGTGATTGCTATGATCTGATACCGATTGATAGCCGACCGACTCCAAGAGAACAACACCACTGATCTCCTTCTCTTGATCGACGACAAAGGCATCGATCCACCAGGCAACAAGAAGACGAGAGAAGGGCATCCGAGCGACACCATCAATATCAACGGAGGGATGACACAGATCCCTCCTGAGTCCCGGCCGAGCGAAATAGGCCCTCCGCCCGAGAAGAAGAAAACAGAAGTAATGCACCTCGAGGGGAGATATGCATGATTGTCGGAGGGCCAACCAGCGACGACTCTAATAGAGCTAGAAAGTCGTACGTTCGGCGGCTGGAGATCCACACGGTGGGAAGCAACAGGGAGAAAGTCGAAGGACCTGAGATCAACTTCGACCCCAGCGTCTTGGAGGGAGTGGAGATCCCTCACGATGATGCGCTGATCATCCGAGCGGTAATTGTAAATTACACTATTCATTAAATTTTTGTTGATACAGGGAATTCGGTGAATATCATTTTCAAGAAGACGTTTGATCAATTACAAATTGATCGGAATGAGTTGCTGCCCATGACGACTCCACTCTACGGTTTCATGGGCAACGAGGTACTGCCGCTCAGACAAGCCCGACTGGCCATCTTGCTCGGGGAAGAGCCGATGAGGAAAACCAGGACCATAAACTTCATCGTGGTGGGCACACGGTCGGCCTACAACGTCATCTTGGCCCGACCGACCCTCAATGAATTCCGAGCAGTGGTGTCTACCTATTGCCAAAAGATCAAGTTCTCGGTGGACAACTATGTGGGTGAAGTCAAAGACGATCAGCTGGGCGCTCGACGATGCTACGTTGAGATGGTCAAGACCAAAGCAAGAAGCGCTCGGAAGAATCCGCGCTTGGAGGTGAACGTCGTCACCAAGAAACTCCATAGGTTGGTCTGCGAAGAAAAGGAGGAGCCCAAATTCACTCAGGCCAGGCTGTGGCCACCATATTAATTGCACCCGATCGGGAATCTAAGAAGAATATAGAGCAACCGAGTAGCACGGATCAGCTCCAACCCTACCGGGGAGGATGAGAGGTGCGCGAGTGAATACCATATATTTTTGTATATTTCCTAAACGCAGGGCAAAATGTTAATAAAAAGTGAAGGCCTCTTGAAAAGTGTCTTCACCAACGGTCGATCGGCAGCTTTAAACTCTTGTCTCCACCAACGGTCGAGTAGCGACCTTAAACTCTTAGCTCCACCAATGGTCGAGCGACGACCTTAAACTCTTGTCTCGAGCGACAACCTTAAACTCTTGTCTCCACTAACGGTCGAGCGGCGACCTTAAACTCTTGTCTCGACCAACGATCGAGTGACGACCTTAAATGCTTATCTCCATCAACAGTCGAGCGGCGACATTAAACTCTTGTCTCCACCAACGGTCAAGCAGCGACCTTAAACTTTTGTCTCCACCAATGGTCGAGCGACGACCTTAAACGCTTATCTTCATTAGCGGTCAAGCGGCGACCTTAAACTCTTGTCTCCACCAACGGTCAAGCGACGACCTTAAACTCTTGTCTCCACCAACGGTTGAGCGGTGACCCTAAGCGCTTGTCTCCATCAGTGGTCAAGTGGTGACCTTAAATTCTTGTCTCCACCAACGATCGAGCGACAATCTTAATCCCGAGTCTACAGTAACGGTCGAGCGGCGACCTTAAATCCAGGTCTACAGCAATGGTTGAGCGGTGACCTTAAACCTAAGTCTATAGAAATGGTCGAGCGGCGACCTTAAACCTGGGTCTACAAAAACGGTCGAGCGACGACCTTAAACCCAGTGTTCGTATAATCTTCCTCAACGGTCGGGCGACGACCGTAAACCCGTGGCTTAGTGAGTGGGCAAGCGTTGATGAATAGTCGACCGTGAACCCGGGCTGCTCAAAAGCTCGAAGTCTTCAAAATATAGTGATCGTTCAATACTATTCATCCGATCGGAAGTTCATGGAATCGTGATGGAACTCTGAATACAAAAGATCGGTCGACTGGATAAACTAATCGTGGACGATCGGATGCACTAGGCCATAAGTTCATGCAATGCTCAAAGAATAAAGGGAGCCGAAAAAATGTGCAAGGAAATAAAGCTTGTCCGAACGGATAAGCATTCATTCGGACTTCAAAATTTTCATAGAAATTTTACAAGGATGCTCGACCTCACTCAAGGTAGTCTAGGGCATCGTCAGACAGAGACGTCGTAAGTTTATCCCGGCTGATAATGCTACTGGTCAGAGCTTCCGGCAAGTATCCACCTTCTCTAAGCTGATCGATCATTCCGTCGATCGCCAGGTCGAACAGGCGGAGTGCCCAGTCGACAACTTTGTCTTTGAATGCATCCGAGCGGATATAATTCATCTTCATCGCCTCGAACCGGCCAGCCTCAGCATCTTGATAGGTCTTCAATGCCTCTCGGGAGACCTCTAGCTCATCCTTCGCGGTGGCCAGTGCTGTATCTTTGGCGGCGAGTTGGCCGTGAAGGGCGGATTCTTCGGACGACCGACTATTCCGCTCGGTGACCAGGAAATCTTCAGTTTCCTTGAGTTTTTGGGCGAGGGATTGGGCCCCCTTATTCTTTAGCTCGTGGTCTTCGATGGCCCGATTCTTTCTCGCATTGGCCGACTCGATTTTATTGTCGAAGGTGGTGACCTGTTTATTGAGCCGAGCCAGTAGGGTGGCTTGCCCTAAACTCTTTTTCCGCTCAGCCTCGAGCAATTTGGTGCTCTTCGCCAAATCGACGTGTAGTTTAGCCACCTCAACGTTTGACTGCTCTTGAGTGGCGAAGGATTGGCCGCTTGATGCCTTCATTTGTTCACTTCCTCCTCGAAAAATATGAGCCTGTGGCACATGCCCAGGCTCTCCACCCAATACTGCAAACAAAGCGAATATAAGCGCCGATTGAAAATCAACTATGAAAATGCAAAACTTACCCCAGTAGACATCTATGTGTGGTTGTCCGTTAGCGCCCTAGGAGACATCATCGCCGCACGGGTTCGGGCGTCCACCCATATTTGGGCAAGCGACCCTTGGATGATGATTTGGTACTCTAGGGCTTGGGATGAAGCGTCTGCCGACTCACGCCACTCTTCGGTCGATAGATGGAGAATCATCGTGATATGACGTTGGCCGCTCGGGGTCGATTGTGCAGAAGTAGCATGTCCGGACGACCTGGATGAAGACGTCGGACGGATGCCTGACTTCTGAGCCTTCGATTTTGGAGGCAGAAAGGCCACCGGCGGCGTGCAGACTGTTCCCTGAGGCAAACCAGACATGGAGGGGGTCTGATTTGACGACTCGGGAGCGGTGGACTCTTGGACAGGAGCGGGGGTCGACGTCTTGACCCGTTCGGCGGACCACACCCCCGAAGTGGCGGAGCACGATGAAGGCTCCGCCCGACGCCTCTTGCACCTGATCAATGGCTCGGCGGAGGAGGCTGAGCCCAAAGCCCCCTCAATCTCGGCGACTGGCTGCCATTTGAAAGTAGGTTGGGAGCCACCGGTCGCTCCACCACTTACCAAGGCGGGAGCCGTTTCACTCTCATCCCGCGGCTCTCCTTGGGAGCCGATTGACTATAGGCCACAGCTCTCCAATTCTTCTACAACGGTTGCATTGATCGCGACATCCATAAGCTTCGCCTTGCTGGCCATACATGCGCGAAGGAGTAAAGAAGTTGCGTACCTAGGCTAAACGGAAGCCGGGTGCGGATCGGACTCAAGCCGAAGATATAAAAGGGCATCCTCCAACAGCAGCTTGTGGATGTCATACTTCTGACCTGCCAACACCGCAGTTGTATTGAGGTAGTCCGATCGGCTCTTGTACTTCTTTAATGGAGGCTGAGTCGCCAGGTCGAGTTGCCAGGAGGTGGGAAAGTCCGGCCGCTCGGGAAAGCGCACAAAAAGGAAAGTCCTTCGAGTGTTGAAGTTGACATTTTATCAAAGAAAATCAAGCTCACTCGGACTTGGAAAAGGAAAGTCCCCGACTTGGAAGATTTGGGATATTAAAAGTAATGAAAGAGTCGGGGAGTAAGTGGAATGCCGTGCAAGCGAAAAAGAACCACCACCCCACACAGTAGCCGAAAAGAGTTCAGTACCAGTTGATGGAGAGAGACTCGGAAATATTTACACATTGCGAAAAAAGGGGTGAATGGGAAACCACATATCAAAATGGTCCCTAAAAAAGCAAATACAGGCAGGCGGCGGGAAATTTGGCCGATCGGAAGGAGATGGAAGAACAACTTCATATTCGGGAGGAAGCTCAAAAGCGGCTTTCAGACTCTCAGTATCACTGGCATCAAACCGGGACTCGGTATAGGTGTACCAGGGCCCCGAGATGTTGGCAGGACGCTGCGAGGAGCATGCCATTGCAAAACAAAGAAAGGTGGAGATGCGAAGGAAAGAAAACCTACGGGCAGAATTGTCGCCGGAACACTGAGACGTCAAAAAACTCGAGGACAAGGAAGAACAGACGCCGAAATATGTGAAAACAAGGGGAGATGGGGAGAAAGTTTACTGGAAAGGTCGTCGGAGGAGCGAAAAAGAAGGATGTCATCGGAGCACAAACGGAGCGTGGCCTAAGAACTCGAAGTCGAATTGTGCAAAGGCGGCGACACGCACGAGCTTATAAGCCTGGGGGTCGGTTGACCGAGGACGTCTGATCTAGGTCGAAGAAACCCATACCAAGATCTCATCGTTGAATTTTAATCGTCAAACTTCAAATCACAGCGGATATCCACCTATCACATCATGCGTGCGACGGTAGGGAGCAGGACACATGGCGTATCGCCACGGGTCGACATTTAATGAAGGCATGGGGGCGCGCTCAGGCTTAATGCGAAGAGATTTGCCCGATTTCCCATAAATCTGGGTGACGTAAGCCTGGCTCGCGCACGCCCAGATAGCCCAAGAAAAGATTTCACAAGTATAAACCTTCGTTACGACGATCAGATTGAGGAAGCATACCTACAGCCGAACGACAAGCTTCAACGGGCCAACCGGCAGGGAGCAGTCGCATCCCGATCAGAAACCAAGTAATGCCGAAGGCCAATCGGGCGGGAAACTGTTCAGACAATTGCCCAGTTAGTCGGACTTGCAGCCTCCTTCGACTATACTTGAGAGGGAGACATGTGATGCAATGATAATGAGGAGCCCATCTCGTTGTCACGGTGGAGGTCAAAGGAAGTCAAACTCAAGGCAGTCAACGCGTAGATGGCATCGGGCGGTCAGGTGAAGCATGCTCCGACCGAGGAGGAGGCTCTGACCGGCCGTTGCCTTCGCTATGAAGTTAAACGACCCACACTGGAGGGAGACGACGTGCAGAAGTCGAGCCAAGTGACTATCCCACTCAACCAAACAACATAGCTTCATACGGGTAGAGCTCAATTCCGACCGAGCAGCTACCCCCGCTCGACCTAGCGCATGTCTCGACAGTGGCAGGGGAACTTCAGTCGAGCAGACTCGCAAAGGAGTATCAAGGTGCTGGCCGATTGGACGAGGCACTAGAGCGACGAATCACTGACTGAGCGACCAACTCGCTTGACCTAGCAGTGCACTCCCTCTAATATCCAGCATCATCCTTTTGGAAGTTGGTGCCGCTAATACCGGGCATGGACAATCAGAAGATCGTACGACGGAAGCTTCCATTGTCACTTCAGAGATATGCTCGACCCGTTAAAGTACTGTGTCAGGGGACATTTTACTGACAAGTCTTTTCAGGGAAACTTTGAGAAGCGTGCTCCCCTTGGGAAGCGTGCACATGCGCTACCGGAGCTGTATATAAAGGGGGGTCCAAGCATCGACAGAGGTATACGATATTCACTGTTTGTGCTATAGTCTTCTTGTTGCTCCGTCATATACTTCATCGTCGGTGACTGACTTGAGCGTTGGAGGGCCAACGCCGGGGACGCCTTCCCTGGCTCGGCATTAACGTAATTTGTGTTGCAGGTCCGAGCAAAGTCTATAGACGGTCAGCGGGAGCGCCACATCCCCGACTTTCCATCTCTTCGACTTTCGGACATGATCAATTTGGTTAGTTGAATATTTTCAATCATAATGAACCTAAATTTCCCTTTTTACCCTTAAAGGAAAATAAGAGAAAAAAATATATGTAAGAGAAAAATATTTGAGAGAGAATGATGAGAGAGAAAGTGTAATGAGAGAGAAAGTATGATAGAAAAAAATGAAGAGAGGGAAAGTGTGGTAAGAGAAAATGAGGAGAGAGAACGTGATAGGTGAGATTTAGGAGAGAAAAAGTATGATGAAAGAAAAAGTGTCCTGAGAGAGAAAATGTGATGGGAAAAAAATGAAGAGAGGGAAAATGTGATGAGAGAAAATGAAATATTGAGGAGATAGAAAATATGATGAGAGAGAAAGTGTGATGAGAAAAATGAAGGGAGGGAAAGATTGATTAGAGAAAATAAAGAGAGAAAGTGTGATAGGAGAGAACGAAAAGAGGGAAAGTGTGATGACAAAAAATGAGGAGGAAGAGTACGTAGGAGAGATTGAGAAGAGAGAAAATATGATGAAAGAGATAGTGAGATGAAAAAATGAGGAGAGAGTGTGTAACGGGAGAGAAACTGTGATGAAAGAGAATGAAGAGAGAGAAAATGAGGAGAGAGAGTGTATAATTGGAGATAATATAGAGAGAAAATGATAGAGAATGAAAAGAGAGAGTATCTCGAGAAAATGAGAAGAGAGAAAGTATTGTGGTAAAAGGCGAAACGCTCGCCCCCAGTGCCCCCGTCGTACCCGACCCAAGGCTATCACGAGGGAGGTAAATCGCAATATCTGAGTGAGCATGTGACAGACATGGTGATTACATAGAAAAATGAGAAGAGAGAAAATATGTTTACATAAACAAGGAGAGAGAAAGTGAAATGAAAAAAAAATATATATAAAATATTTTTATCCAAAACTTAATTTTTATTTTCATTCCTATCCAAATCTAAGGAATGAGATGAGTTTAATCCGTACATAAATTTTTATATTTCATTCTAAAATTTTAATCCTATTTCTATTAATTAAATATAAAGAAATAAATCTATTCCCTTATGATTTAAATCTCTAAATGAAACGTCACTATAGTTCGGTATTGAAATGACTTTATAGGACGGCAAAGCCGCGACGATCAGTTGCCAGACGGACGGAACATTGCCGTGACATTTTCGAAATTTTTCTCTAGGGATTGATGAAATTTTTTCGCAATACAGTAGCGATGACTTGCAAAATTAGTAGTCTTAAAAATTGAAAATGAAAGTTATATATGTAAAAACAAACCATGAGATGCTTCTTGTCGCCGCCTCATGCAACATGTGGGAACTGCTACACTACACGATGACAAACCGGCACAGGCTGCTAAATAACTCGACACAGTCGTCCGTTATCACGGCGCCGTAACTTACGACCTGAGCATTTAATCACCGCCTCGGCTTCAAGCCCTGAGTCCGACTCCCGAGTCCCAAGGCCCGAGCCATCGCGTAGCGGTGCGGTTACCGCCCTGTTCTTCGAACAGTTTGAAGCTCACCCATCCTAACTCACTCGGCAACTTCACCTGCAATACCAACTAATGGTCCCACGAATTGGGTGGACTAAAGCGGTGGAGAAAGAATTGGGTTGGTCAACCAAAGCGGACGTCAGCTGCGGGATTTAACCGGATTGAATGCGTCGGTTTCCGGCTGAATTTAAATTAACAGAAGCAGCTGCTGCTTGCTGCGATCGAACTCACACACACGGTGCGACGCCAAGCGCTGTAAGAAAGCACGAAATCGTCCGGCGGAAGAGCGGGATACGAGAGGCGGAAGCGATGGGCAAGCCGGCAGGCTCATGCTTCAAGATAATGGGCTGCGGTGGAGGCGGAGGGGACGCCGTCGAAAATGACGATCTCTTGCCGGAAGAGGTACACTTCATTGTGTGTGTGTGTGCGCGCGCGCGCGCGCGTTTGTGGTTTTTTTACACTGTCGATTGTCATTGTCCTTTCGGATCTCGTGTCCGTATTGCTGGAGTTGAGAACGGGAAGGGTGTGGATTCGTGAGGGATTTTGCTGGAAGTTGGCGTCTTGGATCAGATCCATTTCCGTGGATCTCGCAAATGCCATTTTGCCACCGAATTATTTGTTGCATTATTGACATGCTCTTTGGGTTATCGTGTCTGTTTTGCATCGTGATTCTTACTTTATGGATGTTTTGTATGCCATTTATCTGGAAAATTGGTTGCTTGGTAGCTGTCAAAAAGGAACGTTTTTCTTAATTCGAGTGATCTTTACTCCTTTAATCACACGCCTTAAAAATGCGTGTTATTAAGATTATAGTAGATCCTTCTCAATACATCTCTATTAAGTTGTCTTATACCTGATGTATTGGAGAAAGTTGATACTTGCGTAGACAAGAAAAGTTGGGAATGGAAATTGTTTGTATCTGCTTATTCATAGAATCACAATCCGACAAAAATAGGGAGTAAGCTGAATGTATGGAGAGAATATTAGTCAGAGGCTAGACAGGTTAAACTACTTGGCCATTTTTTCCAAGTCTCGAGTATTGAACTCGCTATATATTGCTAGGTAGATTATATGGTTCATCTCTACTATATCCCTAATGGGAATATGGTTCTACATCTTTTTTAATCTTCATAGAATGTACCTTTTGAAGGGTAGCTTTGGCGCAATGGTAAAGTTACTGCCGTGTGACATTGTGGTCACGGGTTTGAGTCGCAAAAATAACCTCTTGCAATGCAGGTAAGACCGGGTACAATAGACCAAATGTGGTCCGACCCTTGGAGCCTCGTATACTGGGCTGCCCCTTTTTTATAGAATGTACTGTTTCCTCCCCTATGTAATTTAACAAAAATCAGATTTCATCAAAAACTCTCTTAGGGATTTCACCAAAAGAATATCCCCTCAAGAATTTAAAAGGCAAAGAAGGCTTGATGTCAGTCAACAACAGCAAAATAAGTTTCAACTATTAGGGATTGCCAACCACATCTTATGTCAGTGCTTCTATGTTCATGAGAGTGTTGACATCAGAATAATTTACAAGCACCAATCTTCTTTTGCTTCTTGTTTCTTGTTTACATTGAGTTTTGTTGGCCTTCAAGTTCTCTCTCTTTTTTAACAGAGCCTTCAAATTTTCTTTGCCATTGTTTAAAATTATTGGTTATTGGCAGGCTACAACTTCAGCAGACAACCGTAGGTGGAGTTTTCGAAAGAGATCATCTAAGCATCGTGTCCTAAGCAACACAGTGATCTCAGAACCCATATCTGTTTGCTCCAGTAAGGAAAGCCAAGAACTTTCTACTGCTAATCTCCAATCTCCAAATTTTTCTTTCCCAGAAGCGGTCCAGGAACAAGAAAAGCAAACCAAAACTTCTCAATTGCCATCAGAGATATCAAATACAGAAGCTACTTCAACCCTTTCTAACAAAACTGCAACTCCAGCTGGTCTTGCTCTCAGTGAATCTATTGTAGTTGTCTTTCAGGCATCTATAAGGGGATATTTGGTACATTCTTAACTTATTTCTGAGCCTACACTATTCTATCATTTACCTCTTGCTTAGCTTAATTTTCATGATAAATTTAGGCTCGGGAAGAACTACACAAACTCAAGTGCATTGTCAAGTTGCAAGCAATTGTACGTGGATATCTGGTTAGGAAGCAGGCTATTGGAACTTTGCAGTGTATTCAGGCCATCATCAGAATGCAAGTGCTTGTAAGAGCTCGTATTACTTGTCAATTGACCGAGAAGTTAAGGTCAGCCAATAATGGGAATTTCCAGGTCGGTATCAGATATCCATCAAGTTTTCTTATGTTACTATGTTACATATGATGAAACCTTTATAAGTACCAGAAAATCCAAAATGTATTTAGGTTGGCATGCCTTCTTTTAATTCAAAAGTGCTCAGGCAACATAAATTTTTTCTTGGGGTTTCATTCATGAATTTCTCATTTTAAGATGGATTCATTCATTGAATATTTACCCGAATTCAACGTGGCTGACAACCTAATGCAACCCTCATCCTTTCTCATTTTAAGATACCAAAGAAAATTCTACTCAGTGTAAGTGCATAGTTAGCATATTTTTAAATGACCTGAATATTTCCATGGCTACGGCCTTTAATAGAGCTCAATAACAAGATGAAATCTCATTATGACACATGGCCTTTCGATCTTTACAATGCTTTAGTTCCAATTATTTTTACAAACTAACTAATATGTTGTAACAATAAACTCACGTTTTAATCCTTAACTGGGACAATTTTGACTTTCTAATTTGTCTTAGGAGGAGGGAGGTTCTTTCAATAATCCAGACAAGTCACAGATTAACAAATTACTTAAAAATCGCTTTGCTCGTCAGGTATGGATATTAATTTTTTGTTTCTTCATATAGTGGATACATTTCTGAGTCTGTTCTCCTATAAATGAACTAGCATCTTTTAATTTGTCTAGCTTTTTGAGTCTACACCTAGGAAAAAATCAATCTTTGTCAAATGTGGTCCATCAGAGTCTGATTCAGTATGGAAGTGGTTGAAGAGATGGACCGCTGTCACTTCATCAGGAGTAAGCCAACAACCTGTGAAAAAATTTGACATTGGCCACCGGCTGCTTGAAGGGAAAACTGATGATGCTGAGAGCGTACCTAAGAAATCGATTCCTCATGCAGTTTCCTCAGACTTTTCTGATC
This sequence comes from Zingiber officinale, assembly GCF_018446385.1. Lineage (NCBI taxonomy): Eukaryota > Viridiplantae > Streptophyta > Magnoliopsida > Zingiberales > Zingiberaceae > Zingiber > Zingiber officinale. The sequence continues at coordinate 60,983,269 of NC_056000.1, read as the reverse complement.
CAGTGTTGGTTACAAGCAAATTGATAATGGAAGATGATGGCAAACATGACTTCATGATTGAAAACATCGGTGGCTTTCAGTCTTGTACCTCTGGCTTTCAGTCTTGTACCTCTCTAGCTGCTCAATATAATTCAAACTATTTACAGGAGGATGCTGAGAAATTGCAACCCAAAAATGACATTTTGGACATTCTGGACAATACTGAATCAAAGGTTGTTAATGATGAGAGATTGGATTGCATAGCCAGTAACAAACAAGCAGAGGCAAATAGAAGTTCAGGATTAACAGGTGATACTTCATCTGTTAGGAAATGCAGTTTCAACCATGATACTGGAAAGGCATGCTCTGAAATTCTAGAGAATGGAGGTAAGAAATTTGCAATTAGTTCAAGAAAACCATGCAACCCAGCATTTGTTGCAGCTCAGTCAAAGTTTGAAGAGTTGAGTTCAAAGTTAGCTGTTGGCCTATCTGTCAGTTCTGCGTATCAAATTTCCTCATCAAAATCAAAATCAGAAAACCAGACCATTCATGCAAGTTCTTTAGCAGATGATAATACTGAAGAAATTTCAGCTAAAACCTCAGTATTCTATGATTCAAAGCTTCAAACTGCAGCATCAGAGTGTGGCACTGAGATTTCTATCTCTTCCACGCTTGATTCGCCTGACCGATCTGATACGGAAGATGGGGAAATTGTTCTTGAGATCAGAACCTTGGAGAATAAGAATTATGGCATTGCAGCTGATGCAGAGAATGCTTTTGAACCTTCCAGTCTAAGTGGTAATGGTAGACCTGATGGCAAAGATGATGAGAGTGCACATTCAATTGCTTCCATCAACTTCATGCAGTTAGATAACAATCCGGCTGAGACAACCACATCAGATGCAGCGACTCATCTGGAACTCACAACAGAACACGGTAGATCACTTGAAGAACCTCCAATAAACTATGAATTGGCAGCTGATCCACATGGAACCCCATCTAGTGGTATATCTGAGAACTCTATAAAGAAAAAGAAGTATGATACCACGTCTACACATAGGCAAAGACTGCAATTCATTGGTAAAAAGCCATCATCAGGTCCAAATAATGATTCAGGTATAAGATGTAGCACGGAAAATTTAAGCAAGGATGTGAAAATTCCAAAGAGGCACAACTCATTCGGGATGGCAAAGAATGATAATGTTGAACAGGAACCTAGGCTTAGTAGTAGCAACTCCCTTCCAGGTTATATGCAAGCCACTGCATCAGCAAGAGCTAAAGCCTGTGCTAGTACATCTAGGAAGTCCAGCCCCGATATGCAAGATAATCAGCAGAAAAAGCGACATTCCTTGCCTATCGAAAATGGCAAGCAGAGTTCATCCCCACGCATGCAAAGATCAGCATCACAAGCCCAGCCAGATGCTAAGGCCAACTGCGTTCATTCTCCTCACACTTCAGCAGGTGAGCTACTACTGCTTCTCTGAACATTGGTGTTGACTGCAGATCCTATTGCATATTAGTCTCCTAAAACATCAGTTAATTTTTAACACAGTTATCATTTGAATATATAGACTACTTATCCAAAAAGCTCATGAAAAATATCAATTTATTTTAATTTTATATTTTTGACACCCCCTCCTTGAACACTTTAGTTTTCTGACTTGATAAAGTTGCATCTTTCTCAGAGAGAAAATGTTAAAGATGAAAAAAAAAACATCGAAGACAAGTGATCAAGATGCAGACCTGGAATTTGGTTTTGCTAATTAAATGCTTCTAGGTGAGTTGGTTTATTCAAGTGTTTCATGATATTATGGTCATCTTATATTGGGGCAGAATAAGAAGCTTACGAACATTGTTATAAATATAAATTGTGCACATCCCATACTAGAAAAGTTCCTATGTATCAAGCTTGTCTATGTTGTGATAATATGTGTACGGTGTTGTCTAAGGATGGATGTCTACGAGCATTTGTTATATAGTGAGTTTTATGTATGTATTTTGATATTTGATGTGATATGTATTGTAAATGTGAATGGAAAATGGATAGGAGGGGATGCAAATTCAGAGTCTGAATTGAACTAATTCCTTTTGGCTCGTGTGAGCATTATTGTATGCATCAAAAATCGGATCGGTTGGGCCAAAAATTGCTTAAGCAGATCAGTTAATATTTTGTCATTTGGATTAATTTTTTCTGCTTGCTCATGTTTGTAACGAACACATTAACGTATCAAATATGAAACGGTCAGATGTTAATTGTGAATTCGTAACTACTCAAATAGAAACCATCAATCATTGATGATTGGTGATTGTCATTATGGCTATTATTCGGTCATTCAATGTAGCTGTATATAAGGAGACTACGGACTCAGGCCAAAAGAGGGACTAAGGAACTTGCTTGTTAGCTACTTCGTGATATTCGATATTAGGGTACAAACTTGGTTTGCCATGAATAACTTGTGTTAGGTTGTGATTGTGATTTCGTCATTAAATTTTAGGAAATAGATGTCCATCGTAATCTTGAAGTGTTGCCGGATAAGATGAATCTATTTTAAAAAAATTATATCAACATAGGTCTTGGTAGCGTAAATTTCCAATTGGACTCGACACCCGTCGGCTCACTTGGGCTTTGGAGCTCTTGAGCGACTCGACACTTGTCCCACTTGACACGTAGACAGATTGAGACTCAATCACTCAATTCAAAGTTACTTCTCGAGCACTCAACTTATCCACTTGAGCACTTAGACTTAGCTCCCGACCCTTGGTACTCAAAAACCCACTCGGGCTATACTCATCACTTGACGACCCACTCAAGCTGTACTCGGCACTCGCACATTCTACTTGGGCTCAACAGCAACCAAGTCATTTTGACCGATAAATCTGATTTCAATTTTGTAGTTTCAATTCAAACTATTTTCTTATCGACCATCTTCTTAGTAAGATTGTCCAACAATATGCAAATTTTTGAAATTTATTCCTCGTAAATTTGTCTGTCTCTCATCACTTTTGTAGTCAATTCAATTCTAGATACCATTTTAAGATCGTCATTTGTTAGTTTGAAATTTATAATTTTTTATGACTCTCGTGAAGTTTTTGTAATTTGTCAGTTTAAATTTGTTAGCAGAATAAGTATTCCTACAATTGGTTAAAAATAAAGTTGGAATACTACTTATTGAATTGTTATTTCTCAATAATTGTTTTATTTTTTTACTGACTGTATTTTGGAAGAATATTTAATTTGGTCGGTGAATTAGATAAGTTCAGTCGATTGGACAAGCGAACAAGTTTGGCACGACCAAGTGGTGAACTTGATCGACAGAGTGAGTTAGGTAGTCTGGTCAAGTGGACGGACTCAATGAATGACAAATCAACTTGAGCAGGCGAACAAGATAAATTAGGCCAAATTAATCAGATTGAATCATTACGTTGGAGAGATTTTACAGTTGAGTTGAGAATAGGGGTCAAGCCCGACAAGGAGACCTCCATGAAACCCGCAAATGTGCGAGAACCGAAACCAAAACCGAAACCAAGGCGAGGTCCCGACGCTTGCGGCGGACGATGGAGAGAAGCCATGGCCGTGGAGTCGATCCCCTCAGCGCCGGTAGCAACACCGTCGCCGTTCAAGCCACTAACGACGACGCTACCGCCAGCAAACTGTGCGTACTTCTCCCTCTTCTCATTCGTTCTCACTGAAATAGACTGTAGCGATGAAACCCTTTGTGCGTCGCCCACGACTGTCTCGGATCGGTGATTTCCTCGATCTCGTTTGCTATTTCCTGTTCATTTGTGGCATTTTTTGGTCGATGGATATTTTTCTTTAACTGATTCGTCAGGATCCCTTTGCTTCGAGCATCTTCATTCCACCTATTTCCCTCCCCGGTCTTCATTCCACCTGATTCGTCTTAATTTTCTCTTATCGTTTGTGGGGGTGGCCAAGGGCCTTCAAAATTGGTGGGATGATGCCTGCCTATGCTATTGATGGTAGGAATTTAGCATATAAATGGGTGATAGCAGTGGTTAATTTTTGATAGGCAATGAAATAGACGAGGGTTGCCTTTCGGTCGTCCGGAGCATGAAAAATATGATGTACACCTACAGGAGCAAATCTTTACAACAAGAAAAACTAAACTAAATCCTTTAATATATATATAATTTTGATAAAACTCTAAAATTTGTCTAAAATAGTGTAATAGTGATTCTCTTCTAGCATATGGATGAACTTGGAATATACATGTATTTATGGATCAGATAAATATACCATGCACAAAGTGTAGAAAGATGAAAGAAGAACTACCCACAGAGTGCACGAAGGCATAATCACTGACTATAAAGTCCACGGCAGACAAACTAATATTATCTTCAAAGTCTTTATCATACAAATAGAATTATCTACAAAGAGTTTACTAGCATAAAAACAACATGATATGTTTACAAATATCGCAGTATAATCATAATCATTCATGTAGATCCTTTTGAAAAATATCATAATTAAATAACAGTAGTGGGTCTCAACATGGTATTAAATTTTACAAATTAATTTTGTGGGAACAAGTATGCACTTATCCAATAAATTGATGGTTAGTGAAATGGTCAGCGTCAGATCAGATGTTAACCTGCCCATTAGGTAACTTGAGTGTGGTCTGAAGTGATTATTGAAGCGAACTAATGTACCTAATTGTTGATATCTTGTGCCCTAGGGCCTATAAATGGAGGGGAACTTCAGCCATTTGGAGATTTTGGATGACATGCTAGGCAACAACATTTTTCTCCAACTTGAACTACCTCTAACCACACTTCAGCCATTTCCCCACCTTCCCTCACCTCAATCCATATAACCCAAAGACCTCTATGCCCAATTATCCAGTATAATTCATTCCCTTAACTAGATCCCCCAACTCTATCCAACACTTGGCCAAACCCAACAAGCCTAGCTTCAGCTGAACCACTTGCAGTTTGGGTGAGTTGAACCCCACACATTCACCTCACTAGCCTCAACCAAACTAAATTTAACTGGTGAACCCAACTCTACCTAGCCACAGTTCAACCAAAATTTTTCTCACTTAAACTCCTCTAACCTCGTTCCTGGTCAAAGTTCAAGCTAGATTGCTATAGTTAGTAGAGTTTTATAATATGCTATAGCTTTACTACGACACTTCCTATTTGAACCCTATCCATGAGAGTTGGTTCAGTAATTGACTCTCTCACATCTTAAGTGGACGTGGATCCTAAATATATCATATGCAAACTTGTATATCTCACAAATTGCTAGTAGGAAGCATTGAGCTTGGTCAACTAGAGGGCTTGGAGGCTCCAGGACTTGCAATTTGATATTCCAGGGAGTCAAATTATTTCTAAGTTAATGCAATTAAACTGAGTTGTGCAACTATAGTATCCTACATTACCAACATAAATTGGTGCCAATGTCATATGCACACACTATTTGGAATGATTCAGCAGTTGCATCATGTTTGGAAGAGACATTAAGGACAAAACAAACCTTTATAAATTCGTGGAATATGGATGGTAGGCAGCATAGCTTAACTCCTTATTTTCTCTTTCTGGACAATCAGTAATAGCAACAAGTTTGGTCTCTACTAGCAACATTGATATTAATATTCATGAATATGAATTAATAGTTTTTCTCCAATTTCAGCATTATGTTTGTGCAGTTACATATCTAGCTATTTTTGAGACAAAACTAGCTTAACATGGTTGTTGCAATTTGACAATACCTGAACTAATTGTATATTAATACTTCAACAGGTCCTGCGTTAAGAAGGGTTATATGAAGGATGAATATGTCCACTTATTTGTTAGGAGGCCTGTAAGGAGAGCACCCATAATCAACCGTGGTTAGATTTGTTGTCACTAATGCCATTTTAGTCATTATTTACCTTTAGATTTTGTTTTTCAAACTGCTGACAGTATTTCCTTTCACATTGCCATGCTATTGAAGGATACTATGCTCGTTGGGCTGCTCTTAGGAAGCTTCTACTTCAATTTCTTAAAACTGAAAGAAAGACGAGTGATGAGAATCACTCAAAGAAACAGATTCTTTCTCTTGGAGCTGGCTTTGATACTACCTACTTTCAGTTACTAGTATGTGATCATTTACCATTAGTATTTCTCAAATGGTTTCATTTTATGTCTTGGACACAACAATTATGCACTCATACCACCTCAAAGATGTATTTTCATTGTTCTTGTCATAGGGGAATTTTATATCTTGTATAAGATTCGTCATTGAAGGGGAGCCTTGGCGCAACGGTAAAGTTGTTGTCATGTGACTAAAAGGTCACGGGTTTGAATCCTGAAAACAGCCTCTTGCAACAAAGTTTTTGCAAGGGTAAGGCTGCGTACGATGGATCCTTCCCCAGAACCCCGCATGGCAGGAGCTTCGTGCACCGGGCTGCTCTTTTATAAGATTTGTCATTGAATTTTTTTAGCTTTACCTGCTAATTCAAGTTTTGGTTCATTCTTCTTTGCTTAAATGCCATGTTTTGATCTGAAAATTATAATTGGTTATTTTTGTACAGGACGAAGGCATGGCACCACATCTGTATGTGGAGCTTGATTTTAAGGAGGTATGAGACTATGTACTTTTTCAATAATAGATATTGGTGATTGTTCACTTTTGTATCCATCATGAATCGGGGTGAAGGATGCCTTGGTTCTGAAAACAAACATTGTAGCGTTTTCTCAATGGATTTTGTTGTCTTAAAAGTACACTAGAAGAATCCCAGTAATCAGAAAATCTTGTGGATATTGTTTGACTTTTGCAACTGTGTTTCAGGTAACCAGTAAGAAGGCAGCCATCATCGATCATTATATTCAACTAAAGGAGAAGGTTGGGCCTGAAGCTTTTATTTCAATAGGTAAGTTACCTCTAATCAGTTGGTAAATCGGACCTTACTTTTGTTTTTAACACTACTTCCTTTCTACCTGCAATTTCCTTTTAGGCATCACGCTCAGTCACTTTTATGCACAGATTTTTGGTCCAAGTCATTTTACGCTTCACTTTCATATTTTACAAGAGTTTTAGCTATTACCAATAGTGTAATATTACTTTCATGAAGAAAACAGGAAATTATGTGATTTGTAGGAAGCTAGCGACGTTGTTAGTTTGCAATTGGAAAACCCATCCAATTCTTACAATTTCTAAACTTTCGTAAAAAAACTGGAACATGCACCAAGAGTAATTTTTTTGCATTGTAGTCCTAACAAATTGTCTTTCAAACTTGAAACTACCCTCAAGTAAACCTTACTCCAGGTAGATCTTTTTTATTTATGATATATACATGCATGGTGAGTATCTACTACATGAAGCGTTATTGGTTGCAAATTAGCAAAAGTGAACTTGAAGCAATTTTATTTATCCACAGGAGGTACTAGTTTGTAGTGTCCAGTGAGATGATTATAAGTTGAGAATACAATAATAACAAATCATACATTAGTGTTGGTGCACAAGCTGAGATGGTTGGGTCCATGCAAATAGCATCACAGAATAGAGCTGAATAGCAACAAACCTATATAAATCCATGTTTTAGAGAATGTCTTTATGATGATTCCTTCAATAATTTCTAACAGAAACATCTGAATTTTTGAAAATTCCATTTATATTAGGAACTAATTTATATATCACACTATTAATTCACAGTTACTGATAGATTTTTCTATATATAGAGAAAGGTGAAGTGCTTAGCAACAATTACAAGCTACTTCCGGCTGACATACGCAACATCCAAGTTTTAGATGATGTGATAAACCGTGCTCAGCTGGATCCTAGGTACTTTTTTTACACATTTCTTGAGATTTTCCTCTATTGATAGAATTTGAAACTTTATTTACTTGTGTTAATTTTAGCTATTATTCGCATGTCCACTTTTACAAATTGTTTACGATGTCTAAGCAACCTTACAAGAGATAGGTTCTTTTATTCTATGATAACCTACTTGCCCTGATGATGTTGTTTTTCTGACTGCAAAATCAAAAGTTTGGAGACAGCAAATAAATATCCTTGTTTGCATGTCCATGCAATGTTTTTTTTTATCCCTATGTAGGTGCATTATGCAATTTACCAAATTCTACTGGCATGCCCTTGTGTGCCCTTGTTTGGAGCAATAATTTATCTGTCTATAAGGAACTGGTCTTGCTTTCTTGTCGTGTTTCATTCCCTTTGTGTTGGTTGGTTTTTCCTCTTTTTTTTTCTTGCTATCATTTTGTGTTCTAAATGCAAGAGCTTGTTTTGTTATAGTTGCTTTCTTCCTTTAGGTCCATTACGCTTAAGACATGGATCAAACTCACGTTCTCAGTTCTTTGTTACTAAAAAAGTGGATCAATTTGAAGACTAGAGTTTTTTTTTTTCCTTGGGCATCTATTTGCCAATTTAATGCTAATTTAGATTACTTGATATCAATATGTTAAGAAACAAAAAATTAAATTGCTCTTCTGATGTTGTCATCAGCCTGCCAACATTTATAATTGCAGAGTGTGTCTTGATATACTTGGATCCAGATTCAACATGTGCTATTGTCAGATGGGCATCAATGAAATTTCCAAATTCTGTATTCTTTTTATATGAACAGGTCATTTTCCGATACGACTTGATGTTTGCAGATGTTACTTATGCATCTTAGATCAGTTAACATCCAGATATGTTGCTTCTTTCTTCTCAGATACATCCTCATGATGCTTTTGGGGAACAAATGATAAAAAATCTTGAGGTGTTACAATATCTTTCCCTAATTTTAAGTTTTTATTTTAATATTTTTTCCTTTTTTTTTTTTTTTGATAAAATTACATAGGAACTGCAACTGTGCCATTGCCCCGAGTTCTACCTGTCTTTCAGTAAAATTATCTATGTTCTTCATCTCCAATGCAGAGTCGAGGCTGCCCTCTCCTTGGCATATATGCAACACCCACTTTGCCATCCAAGGAAAAACTCTTTCTGGATCACGGATGGCAGGTTCATATCCCTTTTTGCTCATGATGCATATGTTTACACCAGTTATTTCAACAGCATTTGATGATGCTTCAGAGGGCTGTTGCATGGGACATTCTCAGGATATATAATGATTTCATCAATACTGAAGAAAAACACAGGTAGAGAAAATGGTTGAAAAATCAACCCTACTTTCTTCCCCTGTTGGATACTAAAAACTTAAAAAGTGTGTTTGTCAGTGAACTCCTATTTTTTTCCAGAAAAAACTCTCCGTGTTATTTAACTTATGTTTTATGCATAAGATTGCTCCTGGAAAAATCTCATTTGTCCAGTTGCTTTATTTGTGTATATTTCTATTGGATCAGTTCTCATAATGCTTCTAAAATAATGTAGGATTGAACGGCTTGAAATATTTGATGAATTTGAAGAGTGGTACTTGATGCTGGCAAGTAGTGATCTTACAACTTATAACCTAAATTCAAAGGAGATCATCCGCCTAGTAAATTTGGAATTATTGTTCTAATCAAGTTCTTTCATTGTCATTTCCAGGGACATTATTGTGTGGCTTGCGCAATCAACGACGCAGAGGTTAGTACCTGGTTTTGGGGATTGATTGTCCATGAACTCATGCTTATCGTGTATGCTATATTTCTAGAGTAAAATAGAAGGGAGCTCTGAACCTTAATCCTTTCTAAGTTATATCCCTTTACTGGAAACTGGTCCTCCATTTTCATTTGCTAAAGTGCTTGACTGCTATGGTTATCTCACAACAAATAACAGAAATCTGCCAAATTAATTATTTGGTTTGAACCTGAACTGGGAATATGGCATGATGAGTACAACTTGAGTTGAGACTGGTTACAATAGATAATGATAGATTGGAGTCTAAAATGGATGCAATCAAGCTGAATTAAAACAACTTGGCCTTCCTCTTTTATTAGCCTTTGAGGTGAGCAGCCACTACTGTCCTTTCTCCACATTTCGCCTCTTGGTTGGTTCCACTCTGCTGCTGGAGATTAGCCAGTGTTCGCACTGTTAATCTTTAGGCGTACACATACGACACTGTTGAATCAGTGGTAACTTTACCCACATTAGACGCCTCGAACTATATCCTTTCTCAATAGTCCTTTGCTCGTATTCTAGCCCTCAATTCACTGGTGTATCTCATGTTGGCCTTAAAGCCTCTGATGAGGATTGTAGTTGACTGAGAACATATGTTTCACATCTTGTTATTCAATTCTAGTTTGCATAACGCCTATTTAGCATATTTTCAGGATTATATTTTCTAGCTGATATGAGTGGTTGATGTGCAGGGAATGTTCACCAATTTTGGACTCTTTAGTGATCAGCATTCGCAAAATCAACCTCAAATTGCCGACCTGAACCAAATAAGTGTTTATCCACCAGCAAATACAGGTTTGATAATCGAACATTGATTCAGATTGTATTAGTCTAAACTCTGGTCAACCCAAGGATGCGATTGCAGATGTTGCAGTGAGAGTAATGGATTTTCCTTTATAATAAACCTTGTTGAAATAATTGTAAGTTCTAGGGTTCACTATGTTGCCATGTACTTCAATTTGACTGCCATCAAGCATATCAAGAGTTAGAATAATTGCAAGTCTCCTTGGGACGGTCTAATGGCTAGCGCATGAGGTGCTGTCATTATGAGATTTGGGGTTCGAATCTCGGCATGCCTGAGATAAATGTTTTCTTCATGTGCCAGTTATTATTCCAAAGGATAATAACCGACCGTGATTTACCTCCATGTTGGCCTTTGGACAAGTTGGCGGAGGCATTGGGGTGAGGGTAGTCGCATTTTGCCACCCCAAGTTAGAATAATTGCATCCTCAAAATTGATAAAGCAAATGGCATGATTAGGTTTTGCTGAAACTTAAGGAGTCTTCTTGTTTATCTTGAATATTAGATTTGTCATGTTTTGATTATTTATCTCCTTTTATTTATTTATTTATTTATTTTGGTTCTGTAAAGGAAATCCATAAAAGCCCTCTGTATCTGACTTGCTCAATTCAAACTTATAGATCATTAGATCCCTTATGAAACTTATTCGAGTTAGATTTATTCATTCATTGGGTTAGTCTGATGAAATTAGAGGTTGTTATCACCTCTTCACACGCGTCATCCAAGTTGGCATGCCATTCTAATTTCTTATCGTTTACTTCATTTATTTTCCTTGATATTCTTCCCTTGTTCTTGAGCTCACTTAAGCTTCTCATCTTCGTCTGTTCATAGAAGGCCTGTCTCCCACAATGTTAATCTCGTTTGATTGTCCGCTAGAAATTCTTTAGTATTGATCTCTATTTTAGATCGCCTGACAAATTAAAATTAGAGTATATATATATATATATACACGATGAAGTCTTTTTGCTCCAACAAGCCACTTGAAGGAGAGTATTACGAAAATATACAAATATAAATAACTGCAGACGGAGGTGTGTTTTGATAATTAAAATTAAAGGACGGATGACTTTTTATAATACGGGCCTCCCTAGACGGAGCAGAGATACCCTTGACGTTGTGAAAATGCAACATATCTGTTAGTCCCCTAACTTGGTGGCTAGGTTGGACACAAAGATTGATTTGTTGCTGTTTTGATCCAGTTTATTGGACATATATACGAGACACATGCTAAGCAGCGGAGACTTTGGACAGTCTACGATGGTTATCCAAATCCAAGTTTTGTAGGAGGCAGACTTGGCAATCGTTCAAGGTGTGACATGCGCTCAAGGCATGTCAAGCGAAGTGGCAGTGTGGGGTTGTGCAAGTTCAAGTCTTATAAGAGGAAGATTTGGTAAACCAGCGGGCGTAGCATGGACGCAAGTCATGCCAAGTAACAGATTGGCAGTGCTTGGGGCACTGTCTAAGCCCAAGTTTGCAGGAGGTGGACTTGACAAACCATCAAGCATGACATGCAAAATATGTCAAGCAATGGAGCGACAGTGTGGGGCTGTCCAAAGCCCAAGTCTTATTGGAGAAGAACTTGGCAATGATCCGGGCGTGGCTTATGCACGAGGCATGTCAAAGTAGCGGATACGGTAGCACGCGGGGTGCTACTCACGCCCAAGTCATGTATGTTACAGACTTGGTAATCGGGCGAGCAAGGCATGTGTGCTGGGCATGCCAAAGCAGTAAAAGTGCGGATAGATGGACTTGTCCGTGTTGCCGAAGGAACAGACAGATGGACTTATCTGTGGCGACGAAGGTGTCCATCTGTGGCGACGAAGGTGTGGACAGATGGACTTGCCCGTGGCACAAAGGAAGTACATACAGATTTTGTTCGTGGTGCCAAAGAGATGGAGCCGTGGGTCAAGTACTTAGTGTGCAAACAGACTTTAGCGCAAGGTCAAAGAAGCGGAGCCATGGACTTAGCGAACAGATGGACTATTCGTGGTGTCGACAGATGGACTGCCCGTGGTACCAAAGGTGGATAGATGGATTGCCCGTGGTGTCAGATGTGCGAACACTGAGCGGACAGATGGATTGTTCTTGGGTGCCAACGAAGTCAGATCATGGTTAAGCACAAAGAGTGTAGATTGACACTTGGCATGGACCAATGCAGTGAAGCCATGGCGAGAAGCACAAGTGGAGCATGTTGACAGTTGGCATGAGACCAATGCAACATGATGATGGAGCA